>NC_134473.1:70721295-70762014 GCF_964194025.1 Convolutriloba macropyga | reverse complement strand
ATGCAAACAATTGGGTAGGCTGTAAAGAGGATCTGTTGATCCCGTTGCTTGTCCTTTCCGAGTCTTATGCTTTAGCTTGTTATTCGTTTCTGTAGTGTCTTCAAAATATTTTGCTAAATTTTCATTATATGTATTTGTTTTGTACTCGGAAAAATAAATTCTTCTAATTTTTTTTGGAATGCTAGCAACCAAATATTTACCGCACTTTTGAATTCAAGCAATGCTAATACACTAGAAGGTTTCTTTCTGTCACTTAACTTTTACTTCTGTACAAGCCGTACAGAATGCAAAAGGGAATTTCTCTGTTGTTGGCTACGACAGTCACTCCTCTCATCTCAACCTAATTTTTTGAAATAATTTTTGCCTCAGTGTTCGCTAAAACATCGAAGCCCTAGTCGAGAAATCTTCGGTTTTTTAAACAAAAGAAATTGTCGGTATCGTCGTTTTTTCTAACAAAGAACCGCGAAAGCTCGTACAATTTTTTAATCAGCATAATTGTTTTCGTTCGGTTTTTAACATAAGAAATATTCGGTATCGTCATTTTAAACGTAAGACAGATTCGGTATCGTCCTTTCTAAGAAACCGAACTTACCGACGCTTTCTTCCGTTTGAAACCGAACATACCGAAGACTTTTTACAAATTTTTTGTCATTTTTTGTTCGGTCATCTAAGCTATGGAGTTTTCTCTTCTATAGACGACACAATTTTCTCTAAAACAAACCGAAATGGATTCTTGCAACGCGAGTATCGCCTTCAAGACCCTCCGTGGTCTGCTATTCCAGTTTTATACTTCATTCGCAATTTCTTGGCAAGTTTGTTCAAACAGCAGTCAAGAAGGACCCACTGCACCTGTAAAACTGGAAAAATTGCCTTGATTTCCTTCAAAAAGCGTTCCCTGGTCATCACCTAAGGACAAATTACAGGATGAGGCGTTAAAAAGCAGAAGCAGAGTTTGTTCTCATTACATAAAACTTTTGCTTTCCAGTTGTGCAAACTAATTTTCCAAACACGTTATTATTTATTAGATTGTCAAAATTACTTCTCTTAATTGGAATTGGACGGAAGCACTTGTTTCTAGTCTCATCAAAAATAGTATTCCAAGTAGTTTAACTGTGTGCCTCTCTTTTTATAGTTCATTTATATACATGTTTCTGATTTTCCAAAACTCTGGTTCAAGAGTGCATAATAAAATACAGGCCACAAATCTGCAATTCGAACATTAGGATCAAGTCAAATAAATCTGAGAATCTGAAAGTTTCAATAAAACAGCCGTTGGAGTGAACAACCATGGGAAGTGTATAGTGCAACGTTTGTTTTTGTGGTGTTCACTGGCGATATGATTATACATTGCTGATATTGCACTTGTTCTACCTTCTATATCTTGATTATTTTTTCTCATTTATTTTGTGTTTAACATTAGTAGTTATATGTGAGCAGATCAGAGGGGGGGGGGGGGGGGGGGGGGGGGGGTAAAAGGATTTACCTATGTATTAACATTAGATATAGCCTTTTTTCATCCAATTCCAAAGATGCACCTAAAAAAGAGAGTGAGAACAATAGACCTGTCAACTTATCGTAATTACCCAGGGGTAATTATCTTAACTGCCCCATGGAAATGCATCCATGCATTTTAACTACTTAATCTTTTTTTCAAGGATTAAGTCTTTTACGATGTTTTGGAAGTTTCTTTTGGTAGTTTCTGTTTTGTTTCTCGGTAGTTTCAGATTCAAAACCCGAAACCGTAAACAAATTTTTTCAGATAAAGTTGTTCCAAAAATCGATTAATTTTTTTTCACTAAAGCTAAGACAACAATCACTGAAAATTTTCTGTTTTTTTTCGTAGTTTCAGAATCTGAAACCTCAAACTAAAAATTCTTTCGTTTGAGAATGTACGTTGCAGTACAACTTAATAGGGTATTTTTCGAAGTGGAATTCAATGATGATAATTTTACCGTCAATTATAGACTATGGGATTGGGTCTTTTGCAGTTTTATTTTCTCAAACCTCAAACTACAAATTAATTTCTTCGAGAATGGAATGCTATATCAACTCTCTATATGTTGTTTTTAAAGAAAGCATTTGATGGCAATTTCTTTAACTCTAAGAAATTACACTTTTTGGTTTTTCTGAAATTTCAGCTCCTGAAACCTGAAACCTATTCTTTTTGGAATTGTGTGTTACAGTAAATCTTTATCACGTTATTTTTAACGCTGAATCCAATGGGCTTAGTTTAAAAGTCGTTAAAGGAGGACAAGTTTGTATTTTTTGAAGTTGTAGATTCTAAAACCTGAAACGAAAAAAGTTTTTGGTAAAAAATACTCCATTCTTGTAAAAATACCCTATTCTTGAAAAAATGAAAAAAAAACCACTTCATACAAAAAAATATCAAATTCTTGGCAAAAAATACTCAATTTCTGCCAAAAACATCCATTTCTTGTCCAAAAATGGCCAATCGTTGTCAAAAAATACCCAATTATTGTCAAAAAATACCAAATTCTTGGCAAAAAAATTCCTAATTCTTGAAAAAAAAACACTCCATTATTGTGAAAAATGCCCAACTAGTGCCAACAGAGCCCAGGTCTTGGTGAAAAACGCCCAATTCTTGACACAAAACATCTAATTTTTGTCAAAAATATCCAAATGTTACCAAAAAATATTAAACTGTTGCAAAAAAAACAAATCTAGCCCAGAAATATCCTTTTGTAGTCCAGAATTACACAATTCATAGCCAAAAATACCCAATACCCAAAATACCCAATACTCATTTTGCAAAATAGCCCTAATTCCTGCGAAAAAGAACCCAGTTCGAGCAAAAATATCTCAAAAATTGCCACAAAAATGTCGCCAAAAAATACCCATTTTACCACAAAGTAGCGAAATCTTGTCCAAGAACAACCAAATTCTACCCAATTATTTTTTTAGTAATGTCAAAAAATACACAAACTCTAAGCAAAATAACGAAATTGTATCAAATATTTATCAAAAATATCAAAAATTAGACAATCTTGCCTACATCTGTTTTTCTCTAAGCTCTTACTAACAATCCAATTTTTAGTGACCTTAAAAACATCAGCTTTTTATATCATCTTTTGTAAAGACGAGTCTTCCAAAGTGATCGATATAGGTTCAATGAGCACAAGTTTGTCACGAGTTATTCACTATTGTACAGAATAAGTCTTTAAATGTTTCAGTTCAATCATTGTAATCTAACAATTACGTCCTACTATCTTCTCAATTACGAACTATTAGGGGATCTCATTTTTTGTAAGAGGGTCACTAACCTCTTAGGAACAAAATTTATTCCAGATACGTCATATTATTGCTACAATTAGGCATACCTAGGTATTGTATGGGGTCACTGATCTCATGTTTACCAAAAATAAAAATTACTACTTACGATATGATTATTCTTACTTTATCAAAGCATGCACAGCTCACGTGATTGAAGTCTTTCTCATAATAAGGTAATAATTACGCCACTATTTGTCATTATGATGTCATTTTTTGTAGTGTACAAACAAAAGTCCAACTTGTTGTGCTTCTTTTCCTTCCCTTCAACAACTCAGCTATAATTAGCTTTTTCATTCTTTTTTCGGAGACAATTTCAATCTCCTTTTGCCACAAACCTAAGTTGTCAGTTATAAACCTTTCAGTGAAGACTCTTCATCTCTAGGACATCTTCCTGTTTCCCATTCCAGGTAAGTCACCTCTATTATAAAATATGAGAACAGACCAAAAAAACAAATAAAGGGCTATTATAATCATCGTACTCATTCGCAGATAGCATATTAATTCTTCAGAGAGAATGTTTTTGGAATATCTTCAACTTCAGTTTATTTAGGACTTCAACCGTCTTCGACCGAACAATGGCTGCAATAATGAATATCAAATCTGTAAAACTGAACGAAAATCTTAAGGCCCACTTCTTTTTCCCCAATTTCAATGATGATGTAGCAATTATAAAGGAGAGGAGAACGTGTTTCGGCTGGGTAGGTGATCCTCCATTCTCAAATCCGAGGCAGCTTGCTAGAAGTCCCTGTACCATACAAACAGACAACTGTAGACTTCTACAAGAAACACAACGAAAACACAACTTTACACGTCTCAGACAACATGGAACTAAGCAGATCAGTTCGCGCGCAGTTCTGTTATTAAGAGTTGTCTTATAGACCAATGTATGTAAATCAACTGGGATTTTTTGAAGAGGAGAGGCAACTTAAATTCCTGTGGTGTGTCGGACGAGTTTGAAAATTTGCAGGAGCAGAAACCTGATCGGGGTTGTGACGAGTGGGAAAACTGTTCATTAACAGAGAGTTTTATCGCAAGTATAGACGAAGAGAACGCACTGCAGCCCAGGTTAGGCAACAAAAAAATTTGACAAGGCAGTCCTCTTTTCGTGTTTTTCTACAGAAACTGGACAAGATACAATGAAAAAAGTACAAGAAGCATCGACAGTTGAGAAAAATTCATTGAAGTCTGCCAGAACTATCCTTAGTACAGTAGTCAACGATTATACAGATTACCATGATCTTATTTTATCTAATGAGGCAAGTGAAAAATTATCTGAAAAAACTTCCCTCAAACGTGAGCAATCGGAATATTGTACACAAAAGGCTGTCAAGAGAAGGGCTCCTGCTGTCAATAACCTTGAAAAAGTGGGATGTAAAAACCAGGTAGTGGTGAAAACAAAGACAAAATGTCTCCTCCTCCATTGCACAAATTGAGACGAGCTGCTGAGTTGTATAGTAACTAAACTAGTAAGCTGAGAAGTTATTTCTTTGACTGATTATTTGTTTATATTTCAAGTATAATTTCAGATCTAAGACTAGTATTTTCTGAGGTGACTAATTGACTGCTGAATTTGTAATATTCCGTTTCTACACTCAGGAAAAACTGAATTTTATGTATGCTTTTGAACTGATACTTTGATACTATAATTTAATTGAGTTTTAAAAATGCATTTTTGAAATCAGTTTTTATTAAAATATCACTTTGGAATTAAATTTTTTGTCAAAAAATGCTTGTTCTTGTAATATCTGTTCTTCAAAGACGCGGGTTTTTTGGCTTGTGCAATACACTCCCTGCCGCTGCTTTGAATCGGTTGTTCAGAGTGCTGTTGATGCTCGCCGCGAAGGAGATCAGAACAGAGTTAAATGTCGTTGTAGAGACTGTGAAGTTGATTGGAAATAGTTCATCTGTTTATCTGATAATGGACTGCAGTCGACATAAGCATACAAAATACGCGAAAAGGCCCATGTCGATAAGTTTATTAACAACATGTCTTTCAAGTCCCTGAATGAATTTCCACACCAAGTTTATCAGGTAGAAAAGATCAAGAAATTTCTTTTTTATCATACTGCACGCCGAACTTACAATGTTGCAAATTAAATGCAAATTTTTCTCCGCTTTCTGCAACCCAAACAGATATGAGTTGATTGAAACGGATAATGATACTCTTTACATGGCAATTAGTGAGGAAAATTTTGACGAAATCAGTCGAACAGAAAAGCGATTATTGTGATGCTGGATGATGCAAAGCGATTGCAGTGATAATTTCGCAGCAAACTCACGAAAATGTTGCAATAAGCGTGCTGCCTTTGATAAAAGATTACCTGGTGTTTTCGAAGAAGAATTTTTGGCAAAAATTTGAAAATATAAATACTCATACAAATCGTTAAATATAGAGTTAACAATTTTTTTATTAAAGTTGAATGACTTTTGCATAATTTTTTTGTTGTTTGGAAAAAAATATTGTTTTACTGTCCTATTTTTTTAAAGAAGTAGTTTTTTTACATAATGTTTTCTATAAAAGATGTACATTCCGATATTTTCGATTTTTCATTTTTCCAATTGTCAGTCTTTTTAATGTGAAGTTTTGAAAATCTGTTTTACTAAAATAACTTTTTTTAAAAAAATGTCGTTTTTTACATAATGTTTTTAACAAAAAATGTAAATCTTGATGTTTTTTATTTTGTTTTTCCATTTTTCAGTTTTTGAAGTTTTTTCCATGCAAAATTTTCAATTTATTTATTATTTTACAAAAATGTTTTACTAGAATAGTTTTTCTTTCAAAAAAGTCGTTTTTTACATAAGGGTTTAATCAAAAAATGCAACTTGTTTTCATCTTCTATCTTTCTTTTTTCTGTTTTTGAAGTTGTTTATAAAAAATTTTTTACTTAATTAATTTTTTTGAAAAAAAAATGATTTACTAGAATATTTTTTCTTTCAAAAATGACGTTTTTTACATAAGGTTCCTAACAAAAAAAGCAGTTTTTGTTGTTTTGTTTTTCTTTTTTCCAGTTTTTGATTTTTTATGTAAAATTTTTAATTGAATTGTTTTTTTTTGAAAAATATGTTGTTTTTTAATATATATTTTTTCAAAAATGCTGTTTTTTACATAATGTTTTTAACAAAAATGTAAATTTTGATGTTTTTTATATCTCTGTTATTCCATTTTTCAATTTTTTTTTCTGAATTTTTTTCAAGTAAATCTTTCAATTTAATTATTTCTTTTAAAAAGATAATGTTTTGCTAGAATAACTTTTCTTTCAAAAATGACGTTTTTTACATTAGGTTTTTAACAAAAAATGCAATTTTTGTTGTTTTTTATTTTTCTGTTTTTCTGTTTTTCAGTTTTTGATTTTTTTATATAAAATCTCTAATTGAATTGTTTATTTTGAAAAAAAATTGGGTTACTAAAAATTTTTTTTTCAAAAATGCCGTTTTTTACATAATGTTTCTTACAAAAAATGTGAATTTTGATTTTTTCTAAATTTCTGTTATTATTTTTTTCAAATTTTTAAGTTTTTTCAAGTAAAAATCTTTTTTTAAATGTTTGTTTTAGAAAGATATTGAAGTTTTTTATAAAAAACATTTTATTTAATAAATTTTTTTTGAAAAAAAAAATAATTTACTAGAATATTTTTTCTTTCAAAAATGCCGTTTTTTAAATATGAATTCTAACAAAAAATGCAGTTTTTGCTGTTTTGTTTTTCTTTTTTCCAGTTTTTGATTTTTTATGTAAAATTTTTAATTGAATTGTTTTTTTTGAAAAACTTGTTGTTTTTTAATATATATTTTTTCAAAAATGCTGTTTTTTACATAATGTTTTTAAAAAAAATGTAAATCTTGAAGTTTTTATATCTCTGTTATTCCATTTTTCAATTTTTGATTTTTTTTTCATGTAAATCTTTCAAGTTAATTATTTCTTTTAAAAAGATAATGCTTTACTAGAAATTTTTTTTTTCAAAAATGACGTTTTTTACATTAGGTTTTTAACAAAAACTGCAATTTTTTTGTTTTTTGTTTCTCGGTTTTTTTGAGTGTATGATTTTTTAAGTAATATCTTTAGTTGAACTGTTTATTTTGAGAAACACGTTGTTTTACGAAAAATTTTTATTCAAAAATGCCGTTTTCTACATAAGGTTCATCACAAAAAATGCAATTTTTGTTGTTTTTTGTTTTTCTGTTTTTCAGTTTTTGATTTTTTTATGAAAAATATTTAATTGAATTGTTTATTTTGAAAAAAAATGTGTTACTTAAAATTTTTTTTTCAAAAATGCCGTTTTTTAAATAATGTTTCTTACAAAAAATGTGAATTTCGATTTTTTCTAAATTTCTGTTATTATTTTTTTTCATGTAAAAATCTCAATTTAAATGTTTGTTTTAAAAAGATAATGAAGTTTTTTATGTAAAATTTTTAATTTAATTAATTTTTTTGAATGAAAAAAAATTCTAGTAGAATATTTTTTCTTTCAAAAAAGTCGTTTTTTACATTAGGTTTTAACCTAAAAATGCAATTTTTGTTGTTTTTTATTTTTCTTTTTTTCTTTTTTTTCAATTTTTGAAGTTTTTTTGTAAATTTTTCAATTCAATTGTTTTTCGTGAAAAAAATATTGTTTTACTAAAACTTTTTTTTTCAAAAGGTTGATTTTTACATAATGTTTTAAACAAAAAAAAGTAAGTTTTGATGTTTTTTTCTTATTCTATTTTCCATTTTCCAGCTTTTGAAGTTGTTTGCAATTTTTTTAGCGAAGCCGAAACTTGTAAAAAAAATCATTTTATTACAATTATTACAAAAACTAATTATAACAAGTATTCATTATAAATTATTACACTTTTTGATAAATTTTGCAGAAATCTATAACAAATGAAGCTTTTGATGGCAAACGTATTTCTTATATTAAGCAAGTCTAAGTTTAAGCAATTACATTTTTATTAATATCATATTCTTCTTAAGAAATTCCGATTTACTCATCGTCTCATGACAAACATACTTCAGAGTAAACTCCGGGGTACCGTTGTCGCGTGGTGACAATTACTGACTTCAAACATCCCTAGCGTGCATCTTTGAATGTTGCTCGGAAATAAAAGATCGTTAATCACGGCTCTGCCGCGAGGCGCGCTCTGCGCGCCCAACGATCTTTCATTTCCGAACAAAATCCAGAGATGCACGCTAGGGATGCTTGAAGTCAGTAATTGTCACCACGCGACAACGGTACCCCGGAATTTGTAATTGCTTAAAATGTAATTGCTTAAACTGAAAAAAAAAGAATTAAGTTTGAAATAAGTGTAATAATTTATAATGAATAATTATAATAATTAGTTTTTGTAATAATTGTAAAAAAATGGTATTTTACAATTTTCGGCTTTGCTAAAAAAAATTGCAAACAACTTCAAAAGCTGAAAAATGGAAATTAGAATACGAAAAAAACATCAAAACTTACATTTTTTTGTTTAAAACATTATGTAAAACACAACTTTTTGAAAAAAAATGTTTTAGTAAAAGAAAACTTTTTCACAAAAAACAAATTAAATTTAAAAATTTACAAAAAAACTTCAAAAACTGAAAAAAAAGAAAGAAAAATAAGAAACAACAAAAATTGCATTTTTAGGTTAAAACCTAATGTAAAAAAAGACTTTTTTGAAAGAAAAAATATTCTACTAGAATTTTTTTTCATTCAAAAAAATTAATTAAATTAAAAATTTTACATAAAAAACTTCATTATCTTTTTAAAACAAACATTTAAATTGAGATTTTTACATGAAAAAAATAATAACAGAACTTTAGAAAAAATCAAAGTTCACAATTTTCGTTAGAAACATTATGTAAAAAACGGCATTTTTGAAAAAATTTTTAGTAAAACATTTTTTTTCAAAATAAACAAATCAATTAAAGATTTTACATAAAAAAAACAGAAACTGAAAAACAGAAAAGTAAAAAACAACAAAAATTGCATTTTTTGTAATAAACTTTATGTAGAAAACGGCATTTTTGAATAAAAAATTTTTCGTAAAACAACATTTTCCTCAAAAGAAACAATTCAATTAAAGGTTTTACATAAAAAAATCAAAAACTCAAAAAAACCGAAAAACAAAAAGCAAAAAAATTGCATTTTTTGTTAAAAACCTAATGTAAAAAACGGCATTTATGAAAGAAAAATTATTCTAGTAAAACATTATCTTTTTTAAAAAAATAATTAAATTGAAAGATTTACATGAAATAAACTTCAAAAACTGAAAAATGGAATAACAGAGATATAAAAAACATCAAAATTTACATTTTTGTTAAAAACATTATGAAAGAAACGGCATTTTTGAAAAAAATGTTTTAAAAAACAATCTTATTTCAAAAAAAAAGAACAATTCAATTAAAAATTTTACATAAAAAATCAAAAACTGGAAAGAAGAAAATCAAAACAGCAAAAACTGCATTTTTTGTTAGAAACCTTATGTAAAAAACGGCATTTTTGAAAGAAAAAATATATTCTAGTAAATCTTTTTTTTCAAAAAAAAAATAATTAATTAAAAAATTTTTTATAAAAAACTTCAAAAACAAAAAAAGATAAATAGAAAAATGACACAAGTTGCACTTTTTGTTTAAACCCTTATGTAAAAAACGACTTTTTTGAAAGAAAAACAATTCTGTTAAAACATTTTTTTTTAAAAAAAATAAATAAAATGAAAATTTTGCATGGAAAAAACTTCAAAAACCAAAACTTGGAAAACAAAATAAAAAACATCAACGTTTACATTTTTTGTTAAAAACATTATGTAAAAAACGACATTTTTCAGAAAAAAAGTTATTTTAGTAAAACAGATTTTCAAAACTTCACATTAAAAAAACTGACCAGTGGAAAAATGAAAAATCGAAAATATCAGAATGTACATCTTTTATAAAAAAAAACATTTGTAAAAAAACTACTTCTTTAAAAAAATAGGACAGGAAAACAATATTTTTTTCAAAACAATAATAAAATTATGCAAAAGGTATTCAACTTTTTTTAAAAAAAAATTGTAAAATCTATATTATTGATTTGTATGATTATCCATATCTAAAAACTTTTTGCCAAAAATGCGTCTTTGAAAACACCAGGTAATCTTTTGTCAAGGGCAGCACGCTTATTGCAACATCCTCGTGGAAAAAATTGCTGCTGGAGTTTGCTGCGAAATTATCACTGCAATCGCTTTGCATCATCCAGCATCACAATAACCGCTTTTCTGGTCGACTGATTTCGTCAAGTTTTTCCTCACTAATTGCCATGTAAAAAACATCAATATCCGTTTCAATCAACTCATATCTGTTTGGGTTGCAGAAAGCGGAGAAGAATTTGCATTTAATTTGCAACATTGTAAGTTCGGCGTGCAGGATGATAAAAAAGAAATGACTTGATCTTTTCTACCTAATAAACCTGGTGTGGAAATTCATTCAGAGACTTGAAAAACATGTTGTTAATAAACTTATACAAATGGGCGTTTTCGCGTATTTTGTGTGCTTATGTCGACTGCAGTCCATTATCAGATAAACAGATGAACTATTTCCAATCAACTTCACAGTCCCTACAACGACATTTAACTCTGTTCTGATCTCCTTCGCGGCGAGCTTCAACAGCACTCTGAACAACCGATTCAAAGCAGCGGCAGGGAGTGTATTGCACAAGCCAAAAAACCCGCGTCTTTGAAGAACAGATATTACAACAACAAGCATTTTTTGACATAAAATTTAATTCAAAAGTGATATTTTAATTAAAATTGATTTCAAAAATGCATTTTTAAAACTCATTTAAATTATAGTATCAAAGTTCAAAAGCATACATAAAATTCAATTTCTTCTGAGTGTAGAAACGGAATATTACAAATTCACCAGTCAATTAGTCACCTCAGAAAATACTAGTCTTAGATCTGAAATTATACTTGAAATAGAAACAAGTAATCAGTCAAAGAAATAACTTCTCAGCTTACTAGTTTAGTTACTATACAACTCAGCAGCTCGTCTCAATTTGTGCCATGGAGGAGGAGACATTTTGTCTTTGTTTTCACCACTACCTGGTTTTTAAATCCCACTTTTTTGAGGTTATTGACAGCAGGAGCCCTTCTCTTGACAGCCTTTTGTGTACAATATTCCGATTGCTCACGTTTGAGGGAAGTTTTTTCAGATATTTTTTCACGTGCCTCGTTAGATAAAATAAGATCATGGTAATCTGTATAATCATTGACTACTGTACTAAGGATAGTTCTGGCAGACTTCAATGAATTTTTCTCAACTGTCGATGCTTCTTGTACTTTTTTCATTGTATCTTGTCCAGTTTCTGTAGAAAAACACGAAAAGAGGACTGCCTTGTCAAATTTTTTTGTTGCCTAACCTGGGCTGCAGTGCGTTCTCTTCGTCTATACTTGCGATAAAACTCTCTGTTAATGAACAATTTTCCCACTCGTCACAACCCCGATCAGGTTTCTGCTCCTGCAAATTTTCAAACTCGTCAGACACACCACAGGAATTTAAGTTGCCTCTCCTCTTCAAAAAATCCCAGTTGATTTACATACATTGGTCTATAAGACAACTCTTAATAACAGAACTGCGCGCGAACTGATCTGCTTAGTTCCATGTTGTCTGAGACGTGTAAAGTTGTGTTTTCGTTGTGTTTCTTGTAGAAGTCTACAGTTGTCTGTTTGTATGGTACAGGGACTTCTAGCAAGCTGCCTCGGATTTGAGAATGGAGGATCACCTACCCAGCCGAAACACGTTCTCCTCTCCTTTATAATTGCTACATCATCATTGAAATTGGGGAAAAAGAAGTGGGCCTTAAGATTTTCGTTCAGTTTTACAGATTTGATATTCATTATTGCAGCCATTGTTCGGTCGAAGACGGTTGAAGTCCTAAATAAACTGAAGTTGAAGATATTCCAAAAACATTCTCTCTGAAGAATTAATATGCTATCTGCGAATGAGTACGATGATTATAATAGCCCTTTATTTGTTTTTTTGGTCTGTTCTCATATTTTATAATAGAGGTGACTTACCTGGAATGGGAAACAGGAAGATGTCCTAGAGATGAAGAGTCTTCACTGAAAGGTTTATAACTGACAACTTAGGTTTGTGGCAAAAGGAGATTGAAATTGTCTCCGAAAAAAGAATGAAAAAGCTAATTATAGCTGAGTTGTTGAAGGGAAGGAAAAGAAGCACAACAAGTTGGACTTTTGTTTGTACACTACAAAAAATGACATCATAATGACAAATAGTGGCGTAATTATTACCTTATTATGAGAAAGACTTCAATCACGTGAGCTGTGCATGCTTTGATAAAGTAAGAATAATCATATCGTAAGTAGTAATTTTTATTTTTGGTAAACATGAGATCAGTGACCCCATACAATACCTAGGTATGCCTAATTGTAGCAATCATATGACGTATCTGGAATAAATTTTGTTCCAAAGACGTCAGTGACCCTCTTACAAAAAATGAGATCGCCTAATTGTTCGTAATTGAGAACGTAGTAGGACGTAATGGTTAGATTACTATGATTGAACTGAAACATTAAAAGACTAATTCTGTACAATAGTGAATAATTCGTAACAAATTGTGCCATTGAACCTATATCGATCACCTGAGAAAATTCGTCTTTACAATAGATGATCTCAAAAGTTGATGTTTTTAAGGTCACTAAATAATTGGAATTTTAGTAAGAAATTAGAGAAATACAGATGAAGGCAAGATTGTCTACGTTTTGATATTTTTGATAAATATTTGATACAATTTTGTTGTTGTGCTTAGAATTTGGGTATTTTTTGACAATACTAAAAAAATTGGGTAGAATTTGGTTGTTCTTTGACCAGAGTTCGCTACTTTGTAGTAAAAATGGGTGTTTTTTGGCTAGATTTTTGTGGCAATTTTTGAGATATTTTTGCTCGAACTGGGTTCTTCTTTGTAGAATTAGGGCTTTTTGGCAAAATGTAGTAGATTTGGGTAAAAATTGGGCATTTTTTGCTATGAATTGTGTAATTCTGGAGTAGAAAAATATGTTTCTGCGCTAGAATTGTTTTTTTTGGCAACAGTTTGATATTTTTTGGTAACATTTGGATATTTTTGACAAAAATTGGATGTTTTGTGTCAAGAATTGGGTGTTTTTTACCAAGACCTGGGCTCTGTTGGCAGTAATTGTGCTTTTTTCACAATAATGGAGTGTTTGTTTTTCAAGAATTTGGAATTTTTTTGCTAAGAATTGAGTATTTTTTGACAATAATTGAATAATTTTTGGCAAAAAATGGGTATTTTTTGACAACGATTGGCTATTTTTGGACAAGAATTGGATGTTATTGGTAGAAATTGGGTATTTTTTGGCATGAAATTGTTTTTTTTTTCATTTTTTCAAGAATAGGGTATTTTCACAAGAAATGAGTATTTTTTACCAAAAACTTTTATCGTTTCAGGTTTCAGAATCTACAACTTCAAAAAATACAATTTTGTTCTCTTTTCACGACTTTTAAACTAAGCCTATTGGATTCTGCGTTAAAAATTACGTGATAAAGATGTACTGTAACACACAATTCTAAAAAGAATAGTTTTAGGTTTCAGGTCTCAGGAGCTAAAACTTCAGAAAAACCAAAAAGTGTAATTTCTTAGAGTTAAAGATATCGCTATCAAATGCTTTGTTTGAAAACAACACATAGAGAGTTGATGTAGCCTTCCATTCTCGAAGAAATTGTTTTGTAGTTTGAGGTTTGGGAAACTAAAACAACAGAAAACCTTAACCCATAATCTACAATTGACCATCAAATTATCATCATTGAAATCCACTTAAAAAAACCCTATAAAGTTGTACTGCAACGTACATTCACAAAAAAACATTTTTTAGTTTGAGGTTTCAGAATCTGAAACTACGAAAAAAAACAGCCAATTTTCAGTAATTGTTGTCTGTGCTTTAGTGTTTTTCATTGAAGTCGTGAAAGAAAAATAATCGATTATTGGAACAACTTTATCTGAAAAAATTTGTTTACGGTTTTGGGTTTTGAAACTCAAACTACCGAGAAACAAAACAGAAACTACCAAAAGAAACTTCCAAAAAATCGTAAAAGACTTAATCCTTGAAAAAAAGATTAAATAGTTAAAATTAGTTGAAGTGCATTAGAGCGGAAAACTGGATGCATTTCCCTGGGGCAATTAAGATAATTACCCCTGGGTAATTACGATAAGATGACAGGTCTATTGTTCTCACTCGCTGTTTTAGGTACATCTTTGGGTATTTGATGAAAAAAGGCTATACCTAATGTTAATACATAAGTGCATCCTTTTACCCCCCCCCCTTGATCTGCTCACATATCACTACTAACATTTTTCTCCAATTTGGCATCATAACTAAATATATCCAGCGGTTGTTTTCAAAATGGTTTCGTTTGTATTCAATTCTAAGCGGAAACAATTCTTTTTTAATAGAATTGATCACAAGCCAGCCAACCATTAAATGTTATAACCTGTTTATGAAAAAAAATGAACATTTAGTTTCTCTCATCTGTCTTCAAATGACACAATATTTAACTTTTCGCAACTATGTTTTCGAAATAAATTTTTAGTGCCAAAGTACAATGCTTGGGGAGATAATTGTTTTCACATTTATATTTTTCTGAGTTTTTACGGAGCTGTATTTCGATATGTGTTTGAAGTAATTTTTGGTTGAACTTTTTGCATAATAACAAGTGGCCAAAACTGTCTCCAGAAAGTTGCTCATTTCAATTATTTTTCTTTTTTGTTTTCACTGAAAAGTTTAAACCAAAAAAGAAACTGAGTTTTTTAATGTTCAGCTTTAACTTTTCACCTGCAAGCCACATGGATATAATAGCATTAAGATTATCCATGTATCTTCGTCCTACGAAATCGACAAAAACAATTGCATCGTCAGCAAATAGCAACAATCTTCTTTGTTTTTGGTTCCACTCCGAGGTTATTTCTATAAGTGAGAAAGAGCAGAGGACCAAGTACTCATCCTTGAGGAGCTCCACAAATTAATTATCTTTGTGATGAAATTGTTGCAAACATACTGGTGTCCGTTTTTGAGGTATAGTTCTAGAAAATCTTTCACTTTGCCTCTGAAAGCATATCTTATCTAGCATATCCATAATGACATTTACTGTTGATCATTTCCTTAGAAAACGAAATAATTTTCTATTCTAAGCTGGTTCTTATTGCAATTCATTAATCAAACCATTCCTTCAAGGTCTAAAAAATTAGCAGAAATCACAGTTCTGTTGCACTTAGTTTATTCATTTTCAATATTTTCATTCCTCTTATGCACGGCGCACGAGTTTAACTACCGCATCAAGGCCAGTATGTGCTTGCTCAGCGCCATGTAATGGTCAAGTTATTTAAAATGTGGGTACGTAAGAATAAGAAGTGATACTTATGATGTAACTTAACTAATGATGAGCATCTACGCTTAAACATAAACTTCACTAGTGTTTTCGAATTTAAAAAGCAAAACAAAAACAACAGAAGTTTTATTAAAAAATTGCGACCAAAAGTTTTATGCGTCCAATTTTTATTTCTCTTTCAAACGGCCTGCTGACAAGATCAGATATCAAATTTTGAATTTGGTATATTGATAAATTGCTATATTCTGGGAACCGAGAAAAAAGTAATTGGAAGATTTGATAATAAAAAGTTTTTGTTATGACCAAATCTTGTCATCCGAAAAAAAACATTTTTCAAAAGAAATTATTGTTATGAAGCTTTATTTTTAAAAAACATCAAAGAAAGGTCTAATAAAAAAAAGATTTGATCAAAATTGTTGTCAGGAAGGTTTGTCAAAAAGGTTTATCAAAGGATTTAACAAAAAAAAGATTTTATCAAATTTATTGTTTGATGATTTACCGAAAAAAAATTATGGGAGGAACATTTATCAAAAAGAAGGTTTTGATCAAAACTATTGTTTTGAAGACATATCAAAAAAAAATTATCAAAATAAAAGATTCATCAAAGAAAATAGATTTGATGAAAATTGTTGTTTTGAAAATTTATCAAAAGATGAAGATTTATGAAAGAAAATTTATCAAAAATAAGATTTATCAAAGAAAGGTTCATCAGGAAAGAATATTTGATAAACTTATTTTTATAATCAAAATTTTATCAAAGAGAAAGTTAAAACGGATAACAAGCTTAGTAATATTAAAATTCACTTTGCATCAAATGACCAAAAAAAACACAAAAACAGAAGGATAGCGTTCACCAGTTCATTTTTTGGGCAAAGTTTACGCAATTAAATTTTAAATTTCAACAAAAGTTGTCGCTTTTTCTCGAGAATTTTATAAATTTTCTGGACACGGTGACAGGACACCTGTTTAAAACTTGCCTTCATTCGTTGGTGGAGTTTGTGTACACTGTCACTCAACTTCATCTCAATACTCTCCATGGTTCTCGATGGACCAATCATAGTACACATTTTGGGATTGCTTCGATGACTTGATTCTTCGTGTTTGGGGACTTCTTCCAAGTTCAAATGGATTTCAGAGTCAGTCAGTTTAGATTCCAGCAGCACTCTACAACAAAATGATTTTTGGGGATTAAATGATAACGACAAAAAGTTGCATCGAAATGTACACTTTTCCCTGGCAGATTATGGCCGACTATAATTTCGTTTTTATAGAACAAATTTATTGCCATTACAAAGGACAAATAAAATGCATTAGTTTTTCACAAAGTTATGAATGCAATGTTTTCACGATGAGAAACGAAACCTTCCGTTGGTGTGAGAAATCTGTTCAACACGAAAAAGAAACGTTGAAATAATAGAACCAAAACCGAATGTTTTCATAGATATTGAAATTGAAGCCGAAATTGAAACAATCTTTGTTGAGTGATCGGTGTTTTCAGAGGCAGTAAAAACGTGGAGCCAGACTTTTATTCATGAAACGATGCGTCGCTTTTCCTCATCAAAATTTCTTCAATTCCAAAGTTAGATGCGCCATTAATTGTTGTCAAGACGCACGAAAATAAGAAACAAAACAACAGCTGTGAAAAATCACAGCGTTTCCCAGAGCTAAATTGCAATTTTCCACCAATCGCTTGCAAATTGTTTTTGTTACAGATATCTCAAGACACTACTATACCAAGGTAAATTTTCCTCGGTTGGAAGATATTTTAAGAACACAAATTTTGGAGCGGAAAATTGGTTGGTCACTGCACTTCTATGTAAAAACACAGAAAACTGACAATTTCTAAAAGCTTGGCCCCCAATGATTAGTTGTACCCTTTTTATCGGAAGGAGAGTGGGCTGATAATATCAGTATTTACTCCGAAATAATTGTCGACATCATAATTAAAATTTTTGTTTTTTCCAATTTGTTCAACAAAAACTTTAAAAAAAATTACAAATTCACAAAAAAAGTTCCCAAGCGAGGATGACAGAAAAATATCAAAGAGACAAGGACTAGCAGAATACAAAACAATGGCAGTAGAGAAATCATTCAGATGTTCCATTTCTGTCCGTTGCTATGTACTTCAACTGAAGAATCCAATTGTGTTTGAGGTTTTTTCTCTTGACAGACTGACGGCATTGAGATCAAAAAGCTGTGTAAACTATCTCATCTGACCAGTAGTAAAAACTGCCTTTATCTCCCCTGTGAGTAAGTAAACAACAGCCTGTGTATGCACTCTACATTCTGGCATGGTGTTTGTTTAATGTGCTGTATAGATTCCGAGTTGCTTCGCAACCAAAAACTTTCGAAGATCCCGCATGTTGGAAAAAATTCAAGAAGGCCGCCCCCTTTTAGTAATATGAAAAGCTTGAAGCTTGATTTTATCGTTGAAGCTGATATAATAACCACCACCACAAACACTACCACCACCCCCTTTTTCGCCCTCCGGAGTTACTCCACATAGAGGCCCCGCAACTTGGAGTTTGAAACTATTGTTGAAGTAAAGCTGATTTAGCAGCCTCCCCCGTCCGGACTCGCTCTCCACCACCACCAACTCCACCACCAATATCCCTCCTCCGCTCGCCGTGCAAACTCAACATAGAGCAGTCCCCTTCCCCAGTGCACCAGTTTCCAGAAATGATTCAATTAATCGTGGGAACAGTCAAAATTTTTCAGCTATCCGTTTTTACATTCTGCAACACTCCACAAGGTCACAACAGACTGTCTTGATCTTTTCTCGTCGCTGGACGAACTTTTTCCCACGTGCCGTTTTCGGTAGCCATCACCTCAAATGGCTGGGAAAATTCGATGATCATTCTGGAGAGAGCAGACAGCGACTGCCCAGCTTCAAATAAGTTTCTAGAAACAAAAATTTTGAATAAAAAGAATAAATACGTTGTTGGAGATTCCAGTAGTGCTGCGAGTGCATGCGGCTCTTATTTGCATTTCAAGATGACAAATTGTTAAAGGCCAGAGAGGGGGGGTAGTATTGGAGCGCGGTGGGTGCTAGTCATAATCATTGGCACATTTAAGTGGCGAGTAAATTAACTCGAATTTGTGAGTGAACTCCGTTTTTATAATCATAACAAACGGACAAAAGCGTTTCAAAACGGATTTTTTCTACGCTTTTTTCCTTGCAACCTTAGAGCACTTACTACTATATAAAGGAAATGAGAAATTTGCTCGTATATGATATGAAAGGAAAATGCGAGCAATATGAGGATTATGGCAATTAACAGCAAGCTTTAAACCCCTTTTAGTAAGCAGAATTTGATATACCTAAATGTGCCAATGTGTATATAGCAACGGACTGTAATGTCTAACATTTTCGCATTTTAGCCTCAACTCGTTTGCAGGTAAGGTAATTTTTTCAGATCAGACACCTTAAATTCCAACAGTCGGAGGAGCAATTGCTTAATTTCTCCTATAAACGTTTTTCGAAAAGTTTTTATTCATGAAATTAAATAAAGCAATAGCGAAATTAATAGTTTTCCGTTTTTGCATAAATTTGGGACTTATGTCTTCACTGTTCGCAAAAAAATGTTTATTATCGTTCCCTAGTTAAGACTTGTCTAAGTATTTGCGTATTTTTTCTTCTACTGAGTTCCAGAAACTCAAAAAGCTTGACAATTATCAAACATTTTAGTTTCCATTTCATTAGTTTCTATTTAGTTTCTAGTGTGAAAAAACAGAATTAATTGTTGCATCATTGTTCTTTTTCTATTAGTATGATCACTCACATCTTTCAGCTAAACGTGATGTTCTTTCAAGACAAATGAATATCTGATAAGATCTTGTGTGCTTTTTTTAAGATCAGTTAACCCGGGATACCAAAATGGCTTTTGATCAGACCATATTAGGGGTTTGGTTTCTAATCTGCTAGCATTGTTTTTCAGGGTCATTTAATATTTGGGTCTCTTAATATCTATGGCGTAATCTAAGCCAATTCTTTTACTCGTACTGATTAGAGACCAATGACTGGAATGCTTAAGCCACGGAACGAATGGAAAAATTTAGTACATTGGAAATCAGCACCGCAAATTTGTACTTCAGTTTACTTTTTTACAACTTTCCAAAAAATAAACAACGTACTCTTGTGTATGCGATGACGTCATGCCGCCGACCAAATTGGCTGCTCCTCCAGATGTGCTGTGATTGGTTGACGAGGATGGCAGCACAGTCGTGTGGAGACTGAGGAGTATCATGACGTCATCGCTGCCCTCGACAGAATTGACGAACTTGGCAGCGAGTCTCTCTACATCCTCCTCTATCTTGTGGTATCTCTCTGCTAGCTCGTTCTCACAGCTTGCTAACCACCTGAAGTGAACTAAAATTAAGTAGTCCAAGGTCTGGGACCTGGATCAACGATTTCCCGCAAAAAAGTATGTAAGAGTGCGACTGAAATGGGTTCAGTTTTCAGTGGAAATAGGGTTCGAAACTATTACTACTTCTAGAGTTTCATTGGTCTTCTGAAGGGGGATTAATGAAGCGAAAGTGATGCTGCAATAAGGTGATTTTTGAGGAAAGGCTACACTCCTACAACGTTTTGGGTCCTCGTAGCGACATCGATGACAATAAAAACTAAACTTAGGTGATGTGGTGTTCATATTAATGCAGTGTTATTTTTTAGACAGATTGCTGTAACCTACATTTTCAAATGCAATCTGTTTTGGCAGAAGCTCATTCAATTAGAAAGAAAACTTTTAATTAGAATGTAATTCCCGGGTCGCCACTTCTTAGTAGTCATACAAGGATCATATATGATGTCATGTACATCATAACGTAATTCCGTAATTCCTAGTCCGATCCTTGTATGACTACTAAAAAATCATACATAATCCTTGTATGATTAATGAGAAATCATAAATGAACCTAGATTGATTACAAAGAATCATACGTCTATTTTTCATAAATCTTTTTACCATGTACGTTTTTTTTTACATTTTATTCGGTAAGGCATCACCTATGTGATTCTCCGACATCATTTTGTGATCCGCTAAAAGCCCCTAACGTACAATATTATTTGAAAAGTTGGACACTAAATAAAAAGTAAGTCCAAATACATAACTAAGGTTTTGTGAATATGTTCAAATTTCAAAGTTATTCTTTTAGCGCACACAAAGAATCAAATGTGATACAATAATTTATTATGTCTTCTGACTACATTATACGAGAATATCGGTAATACCTTGTATGATATCCACGAAACTTTTTCAACTCTGATAGAAAATGAAAATTATACAGTTTTTAGGCTCTGAAGTTCTTTGTATGATCCCTGTAAGATTTCTCGGAAATCATATGTGATACTTGTATGACTACCAATAGTTCATACAAATCATATGTGCCCCAGTACGATTACTAAGAATCATATATGACCCAGTATAGCTACTAAGATTTTTGTATAATGAGCAATCCCGGTTAAAAAAATTTTCCGACATCGAAACCACGAAGTGCACCAATTTTTGACATACCGAGTTGTCATTAAGCAATAGACTATAACGCTCTGAAAAATTGTTTCTATTAAGTGCTGTAGATATCTTGAGATAAAGATTTGTTACTGTTGTTGCTTGAGGGATAGAATAACCCAATTAACATGAAAACCGTCAAATACCTTAGAAAGCCACTGTTAAAAATTTCTGATGTTGTTATAGATAATATTCTCTCTCTAACAAAATATTCAGGCAGATATGAAGAGCATTCACACTTAAGTAGTTGTCAATATGAAATGCTACTTACATCAATACGCCAAACTATAAAAACAATCTAATCGTCTAATAAAGGGTCAATGTTGACTGAATATACAGTCGAGCATCCTAATTAAAAATGAGCATATGTATTTTCATGGATCCAGTAAAACTTTTTGGTGTCCATTTGTCGTGAACTATTATCATTTGTGGGTTGAGCAAAAGTACATTTATCAGAATAATTTTTGTCAATTCGGGAAAATTACTTGTTTATTGGTTGAAAATTACTTGTTCCGGAATATTCGGGAAAGTTACTTGTTTGAGGTTGATGTGCCCAATGAAATTGGGCACACCAACCTCAGAGGTCATTTGAATTTTAGGGCACCAGATGCTAGAACTGGGTTAAGTTCCAACAATACTTGAATGAAGTAGGCGAGTTAACTGCAGCAACCCTTACCCATCAAACAAAAAATTAATGTGAAATTTTTCAGACATTCCATTTCTAAATATATGAAATTTCAAATTTTTGTAATATATAGTTTTTCGGAATTTCCCAAAATAGGGTCCATGCGCCCTGACTACGTTAGAAGCATTAGTGAGCATAAGAACTTCATGTGCAATTTTCAGGGCAAAAAAGAACAAACTCACGAAAAGACTTTTAATTTTTTGAGTCGGAAAGATTTCGTGGATTTCCTTTAGAGTTGAGCACAAATCCAGTGTAAAACATTTGCGTCCAGCTAAAGCCAAGCGGGAAAACATTGAGTTGAGAAAAACTACGGTTGTTCATGTGGGTCAAGAATAAGTCTCCTCTAGGCAGTCTGGGTCAAGCGTGGTCTTTTCACGCTTGACCCAGAGCTGCATGAGCTTCGTTTCGTTCTTACCCAGAAGTCGAGAATTCAATTTGGCTCAGAATATATCTTTAGTACTGTTAATTATTGTCAAGGTACTTCAATATTTAACAATTTGAAGAACTTTTACAGTTGCTCGGGTCAAAAATTTTGCCCAATTCCAGCGTTAAAAATCCGGGATAAGAGTGGACACGGTTTTCTACCGTTGATCCACTGTTTTGACGCTTAAAAATCGATGGAAAGAAACCTAACTTGTCCACATTTTCCACTCTTTTCACCGATTTTTAACGGTGGACGCCTCGATCCTGATAAGAGTTATGTCAGAGTTTTAGAGACTGGTTACCTGCAGCACTTGGACAACTCAAAACACCTGGCGATTGGGTCAATGAATACGAGTGAGATGTAGGACGGACTTGCCAGTGCTCTCATCAATTGGATTCTGGCTCTGCAATCTTGTAGCGAGGCACTCGTGATCTGATCCCGACCTGGCTTCCTCAGCAACTCAGCTCCGTTCTCCAGCAGAAGCTGGATCATCGACATATTGTCACGCAAACAGGCAATTTGGAGAGGAGTCGTACCTAAAGAGGCACGAACAAGGAGTCGTAGGTTGTCGTAGGACACGTGATGGTTGTCCGACCCAAACACCATCAACAGCACTTACTAACTGAAAAATACCTAGTATGGTTTTTGTTACCAACAAGATCGTGCCCTTAAGAACTCCCGCAAAAAATTGACTATGATGAAAATTGGGGTCTTTCCCATTATAGCCCCCCCCCCCATTATGCTATAATTACCATGTTTGAGGGGGCTATAGGTTATCTGACCACTAAGCTGGGGGGGGGGGGGGGCTATAATGGGAAAGACCCGAAAATTGAAATAAACACACGTGATAGTAACAACGATTTGATTCGGTAGCTAAGCAATGATTTAATTAAAGTAATGGTTATCAATTTCCCTAACCGACTGCTGCGTTTCCATCACACTTTTTATGGAAAACGAGGCTGAGGCATTTGACCAGAATTACATTGCTTAAAGGTTTCCTCTGATCATATTATAACTAAGAGCATTGTCCAGACTTTGGCGCATTTTTGAGGAGTTCCAGATTCTGCGAGTTTTATTTAATGGCGGCCCAGTGTGCTTTTATATTGGGTCTGCTCTAGACTGCACCAATCTTGCCTACGTTCTCCCCAAATCCGTCAGGGTCTCTCTGTTGTACTCGACCTGTTATAGGCACCCTCTGTCTGTTTTTGGCCGAAACTCTCGCCCAGGGGTGTCATTGTTCACATCTACGAATTTGCTAGCTTTGTACGCAATTCGAAATTTCCTTTTTCCAGAATATTGATCAACACGATCAAAAAAGGATGCTAGGATCCTAATTTTTACAAACTATTCACATTTTTTTGCTATTCACCGATATTTGCCAAAGTGATGTTTTGAAAGAAAAACATGTGTTAATAATTTGTATACATACAATTTTTTGTTTCGTTAAAAAACTCTAAATGAAGGTTTTACAGTTCAGCAAAAACCTTTAAGCAAACATGAACAAACCACACACAAACAAACATAAACAAACATAGGATCTATTCTGTCCCCCCCCCCCCACCTTAGTGAGCTTATATTTTTTACGACCCCAGGAGCACGTGCTATTCTCTTACATAATAACGTGCTATATAACAACATATAATTTGTAACTGGGGGGCGTAAAAAACATTGGGGGGAGGGGACAGAATAGATACCAAACATAAACAAACATAAACAAACACAATTTCTAACCTCTTCCGAATACTTCAGTCGTAGCTTTTCCGTTTACGTCAAAGTTCTTCTGCAACAACGATTTCGTAATCATCTGCCGACCATACTCTACGGAGGCATGCAAAGCATCTGATTGGTCAACTCTCTCGTCAGACAAGAGAAGATTACACAACACCTCGTGACCATTCTTAATTGTGTTATGTAATGGAGTGAATCCTCGTGAGTCTCGGAAACAGAGCGGCGCATTCGGATCTTTCATTATGCTTTCCACTGATTCGAGGTCACCTAAATAGTGAGAGTCGGCAATGTATATTCTGAACGATCCGAAGTTCAAAACCTTCTTTTCCAACCCTAAATTGGATCAGCTATAAAGGAAAAAAAGCTATTTCTCGAATCAATTTTTGTCAAGTTGTACTTTTGCTCGACCTTAATATGTTACGCTTGATTTTTGCTTGACCAGGATCCCGGCTCCCGCAAAAATCAAATCTTCGTTATGGAAAAAGTTTTTGCGTTTTATCAAACTGTTTTCGATAAAATACGAAAAAAGTCGAAATATCAGCATTGTTGAAAAAAAAATTGTTGTTTTTCAGTTAAGTCAAAGATTTTTTTAAGTAAATCACAGTATGAAGCAAAATTTTGTGTTTAAGTTGTCAAAAAGCAAAACAAAAATCCCTCTAGCTTTTCCAGCAAAAAAAAACAGATTTTACGGTCTTTTTCTTTAAACCAGAAAATTTTTTGCTTAATAATAGCCGTTATCAATTGGGTCAAGTAGTTGAGTCAAATGTCAAATGAAAAGAGGAATTAAAATTGTAAACCCAGTGTCATCATAACATTATCAGACTCAATTCTTCCCAATTCATGAGAGAGAAAAGTAATGCTGGTTTATGCATTGATACTAGTACGTATATTCTGTTGCAAGCACTAACAGTTATGGATCTATTGATTTATTTTGTTTTGGGGTGTCAGGACAAAATTATCAATGCCAAAATACCCAAACTATACCCAATATTTTATTCTAACGTTGAAACTGTAAGAAAGATTATTTAGCATAATATTTAGTTAGTGCGTTTGGCCATGCCTCGCGGGCCACAGCCATGCCTCAGCGATCCGTGGGACTTGATATGAAACTATCACAATCGAACATGGGATTAAACTAGCAACTTAATTGCGAGAAAACATGCTTGTAAATTTGAGTGCTAATTTGTAATCGGATTATTGAACGAAAAGATCAAACGGAATAAATTGGGTATAATGGCATTGGGTATTTTGGCACATTGGGTATTTTGGCATTGGGTATTTTGTCACGTAACCCCGTTTTGGACCCCCCCTCCCCCGCAAAAAGAGCATAAAAACTTTTATGCCCCAAGGCACGCACTATTTTTTTATTGCAAGCGAACTATATAAAGTCGATTAAATGGCTACGTGGATCAGAACTGGGGCTCTCAAACAGATAAGATCGACCGATTTTTTTAACAATAATGAACCATTAAAAGATTATGAAATACCGCCAGTCCAACGTTAGAACTGAAAATAGTTTGAAAACTACTTCAAAAGCGACAAGATTTTACACCGAGCACCACAAGATTGTTAAGTGAAGTGAATGTTACCTCCTTTTGCAAACGACCACACTTCGGTTGATAATATCAGACAAACTGCTCAAAAATCTTGCTAACAAAAAGGTGATGGGCTAAAAAGCCGAGGATGTATCACATATGCTCTTTTTATGTTGTTTCGTCGATTCCATTCTTAGGGATATTTAATTGCAAATAATATTTCACAATTGCCAATTTTAGAATAAAAGTTTGAACTGAAATTTTTGAATCCTTACATTTCATTTGAATTTGAATTTAACCAGAACAGTAATATAAATATGTAAAATAATAGATGTTACTGCCTGGCCGGCATCCCAAAGAGACTTATGTCTCATCGAGTGGGTAGCCCAGAAGTATATTGGAGGAGACCTAACGGATGTCAAAAAAACATATCTATTAAATTTTGATTTTCAAAAATGTAAAGGAAAGTAAAATTTTTGTCAAAAAATTTTAACTGATGGCGGTTCATTTTAGCTATATTTTCTGGGATTAGGTTGTTTTCAGCGGCATAAATGTGAGCCAGTCTGAGCTATCGTTGTAAAGATTTTCTTTCCTGTTTCTTTATGATATCGTTTGCATGGTAAAATTGCTTTAGTTGTATTCCGAGCTACTCGTCTAGCAAAAAGTTCTTTCTTATTAAGAAATTTATGAAAAGATTTGTCGGCCAGTTGCAAAAAAACTTTCTGAATTTTTGATACATACAGTTCAAATATGTTGAGCAATTTGAATTTGCTCATTATTGATTGAACGGAATCAAATTTCCGTTTAAAAAAATTGCTCGAAAAATTATTTTTTGCAAATTGAAAATTTTGTTCAGATTTGATTTAGTTGTACAACCATAAACAATAAGACCATAAGTTATTACAGACTTGGCATAGCTTTCATAGAAAAGTAGTAACTGATTTTTTGTAAAGTAGTATCTTGCGTTGTACAATACTCCGCAAAACTTGCTCATCTGTTTCGCTATTTTTTCAATATGAGATTTGTAATTCAGTTTGTGGTTTATAATGATACCTAAATACGTAACTTTGTTTACATTTTGTACGTTTTTACCTAGAAAATCTTTGTTCAAATATTCGCGTTTTCCGAAATCCATGAAGCTGCATTTTTTGTCATTAATTGTCAACTTATGCTCTTCAAACCATCTCATTGTTTCCTTAACTTCATTATAGAAAAAACTATTGTTCTGCTTTGCAGCAGAGTAAATTGTAGTATCATCTGCAAACATAGTAATTTTGTTTGACTTACAAACTCTCGTGAGATCATTAATGTATAACAGGAAAAACAGTGGACCCAAGACTGACCCTTGCGGAACGCCATAGTTTAACTTCAACTTTTGTGAGACAGAATTAATGTATTCAAATTTTTGCTCGATAATGGTAAAAATTTGCTAATTATCGCTCCACAAGGTCAAATTTGCAAAATGACATAATCGCAATGATTCTGCTCCATTTACTATATTCTTTCGTCTATTTTAATCATTAGTTAAGACCTCTTTAGGAAAAATCACTGCCTAAAAACTAAGAAACAGTTTATGTTGTCGAGTTAAATGTTTTATTTTTGCTGCGAAAACATTTGTTTACTGATGAACTCAGAAGGCATTCCACAAAAGAACACAATATACCACTGCTTCTTCGATGCTTAAACATGTTGGCGTGGGTACCCCCAGTGCGCAACCCAAGCGGGTCTAAAGCACCAGTGTCCTGTCCAAGTTGAGTCTGGACCCTAGTGTGTGACACAAGACGATCTCATGTTCCTTTTGCCGGACTCAAGTTGGCTTGATCGGAGCCTATTTTAGTCTATCTGGATGGTCTGGTAACCCTGTACGCCACCCAAGTTCGTCTGATCTGAGCTCTGATCAGTGAATTATCAGTTTTGATCAGCGATATATCTCTAGTATACAAACTTAGCTCAATTCTTAAACTGATTACCTTTCATGCACGAGTCCAAAAACTGTTTCTGCAAATCCCGCCTGAAATCTCTAATCTCCGAAAAGAACCTCGGCCTGTTCACAAATCTGGCCGGAACTGAAAACGGGGGCGACATCGAACTCGCATCCGTCTCGGCTGCCGTCGACTTCCGAGACCTGAACGACTGCTGAGTCGTTGAACTGAGTCGTGGCGAGTCATGTCGAGCCGATTCGATTCGAGGTGATCCGTGTCGTGGCGACTCGTGTATTTGTACATTGTAGCTGTTACTGCGCGAAGATTTCTCCTGTTCGATTTTGAAGGTTTCGTCGTTATTCAATTCTGATTGGTCAATATTGACACGAGAGCCTATTGAGCTCTCGTCTGTTTGAACTTCGTCGATTACTACTCTCGGCGCGAATTCAAGATCAGACATGAGTTGAGCCGATAGATTAAATTAGTGTTGAAAAATTAATATTTTTTACGGAAAATACGTTTATGCAACCAATATTTACGTAATTTTTGACGTATTAATGCTGAATAGCATGAGCAATTTTTTAGATCCTAAAATGGCGGCGATTAAATAGGTTCGATAGGATTAACCACATGATTTTTATATAATTTTAAGAAATTGTATATTAAGTTATCAAAAAAATGTCCGAATATAATTAATTTCGACAAAAAATCAGGAAAGGTCGAAATATTGATTCTTTAAAATAATTGAACTGATTGTAACGAGAATGAAAGCAATATTTGTAAACAAAAGCCTGGTCAATTTGATTATTCTATCGGTCCGAAGATTGTGTATAACTTTGATTATCCCGACAAAAAACAATTAATACCAAATGTTTATCGACGTTTCAACTGATCTTTGTGTTTTATGATGTCCCGTTCCTTTAAAAACCCGATTTGCCACAAGATTAGGCGGGATATTTACGATGGATTAATCGGCATCGATTAGTGTGATTCGATGCACACTGTGTTTTGATCATTTATGGTCGATCTTTTGAAGGTTAACAGCCAGCGCAACATACAACAATTGGTCTTTATTAGACAGTTCTTTTATTGTCAAATTCCACTTTCTTCAAGCAAAAGTTAAAGCTAATCTCGAACTTCTTTAATTGCTGTTTTGGGATTGAAATCCGCTGAATTATATACTTTTTTCGCTTTTTTCCACATTTTCACTTTTTTTTCGCTTTTCTCGCTTAAATCCACTGTTTCACTTTCTTTCGTTTATGTTAACGCTTCTTATAACTTCCAATCAGAACAGATAATTTATATTTTTGGCATAAAATGAACAAGACCTACTTGTGAAGGTCTGGGCGTGGAACAGAAAGTTCCAAAACAAAGATAGTCTCTAATGGACTTGGGTTCTACGAGTGTCTGGAATTTTGACCAGTGGTTGAATAAATGATAATGAGTGTCACTGCTTTACTTTATTGTATGGTGTTCGAACGCATCGCATCAACAAATTCTCCAAACAAAAAAGTATACCTAATACCTAACTCTAAAATCTTCAAGTTTAATAGGTGATTTAAATGTCAAGAAATAATCTTGTAATCACACCGCTGTTCCAAAGATTCAAAAGTCCAAATACTACCCCAAAAATATTAGTGTCTCCTGAAATTTTGGCAGCCAAAATTGTTTGGCACCTCTACTTAAATATGCGTCTCTCGGCTTAGCATATCTTTGATGCCATTTTATTTTTAGAAACAGAGATATCACAGATGCTTATGACGGTGTCAGGACAAAATACCCAATACCAAAGTACCCAATGTGACAAAATACACAAAAAGACCCAATATTTTATTCTACGGTTGAAACTATCAGAACGATTATTTAGCGTAATATTTAGTTAGTGCATTTGGCCATGCCGCTGTGGCCCGTGGATCTTGATATGAAACTATCACAACTGAACATCGGATTCAACTATCATTGTAATTTCGAGTGCTAGTTGGTAATCGGATTATAGAACCAAAAGATCGAAGGAAATAAATTGGGTAAAATGGCATTGTGTATTTTGGCACATTGGGTATTTTGTCATGTAACCCTTATGACATATCAAAAACTACAGTCACCTTGAAACTTGTTCATTAAAGCCAAATAAAAAACTCTAGATTTCTGGTCGCTATATTTAGTTTTTTTCAAACACAGCGCCCTGTCATACATCTGGAAAAAGAATATAGAGAGTGTATTGGAACATACATTAGGAAAAACAATAAAAATGAAAACGTTATAAAAAAAGTTTCTCTCCAAAAAAGTTTGAAAAAAACTTTAAAAATGAATACTATAACAATTTTGGTATTATATTGAAGAAAAACGAGCAATTTGAAAAGTTAACGTGCAAATGATAGATCTTGTTGTTCTGATTCCAGAGTGTGAGGTCTATATTTTGATAACATTCAAGTTTGAATTAATTTTACATCACAATCTGACTATGATAAGATATAGAAAAGAGCGACACAGTTATGCGCAACTGGAGAAAGTTTGAAAAAAGACTGAAAACTTGAAAATGACAGAAAGCTTAGAAAAGACTGAAGGAAAAACCGGAAGAGTACAGTGAAAAGCCAACTGAAAATCGAGCAGTTCTGTTTAAATATTTCATAAACATTGACAACAAAAATGAAACATATTTTTTCCTAAAATGATGAATAGGTGAGCAAGCGTAAAAAACTAAAAATATAAATCAAAGAAGAAAATTTTTTGAAAGGGCATCAATAGATCTTGCTAAAAGTTTTTCAAGTTAGCTCTGTGGGCAAATTCCGAGCAAATATATCCAAAAAGTAGTCATAATTTGCTTTTTTAAAGAAAAGTTACAAAATTTAAGGTATAAAAAGCTCTGTTTACCCACACACTTGAAGAGGGATTGTATCAAATTTGAGACAACTTTTTTGCGGCTGATTAAAATCAAAACAAAATGTGAACTAAAACCTGAAATAATCAAAAACTAGCAAAATGCTGAACAGCTCCAGATCTTGGCAAAATAAATGTAGGTGTAATCCAATAGTTCATTTTTGAAAAATTTGAGAAAGAAAAGTGCGCGCCATGTGATTCGATATGACAATGTTTGTTACCTCCTTTTGCAAACGACCACACTTCGATTGATAATATCAGACAAACTGCTCAAAAATCTTGCCAACAAAAAGGTGATGGGCTAAAAAGCGGAGGATGTACCTTATATGCTCTTTTTAAGTTGTTTGGTCGATTCCATTCTTAGGGATATTTAATTGCAAATAATATTTCACAATTGCCGATTTTAGAATAAAAGTTTGAACTGAAATTTTGAATCCTTACATTTCATTTGAATTTGAATTTAACCAGAACAGTAATATAAATTTGTAAAATAATAGATGTTACTGCCTGGCCGGCATACCAAAGTGACTTATGTCTCATCGAGTGGGTAGCCCAGAAGTATATTGGAGGAGACCTAACGCATGTCAAAAAACATATCTATTAAATTTTGATTTTCAAAAATGTAAAGGAAAGTAAAATTTTTGTCAAAAAATTTAACTGATGGCGGTTCATTTTAGCTATATTTTCTGGGATTAGGTTGTTTTCAGCGGCATAATTGTGAGCCAGTCTGAGCTGTCGTTGTAAAGATTTTTTTCCTGTTTCTTTATGATCTCGTTTGCTTGGTAAAAATCCTTTAGTTGTATTCCTAGTTACTCTTTAAGCAAGAAGTTCTTTCTTATTAAGAAATTTATGGACAGATTTGTCGGCCAGTTGCAAAAAAACTTCTCGAAAAATTTCTGATACATACAGTTCAAATATGTTGAACAATTTGAATTTGTTCATTATTGATTGAACGGAATCAAATTTTCGTTTAAAAAAAATGCTCGAAAAATTATTTTTAGCAAATTGAAAATTTTGTTCAGGTTTGATTTAGTTGTACAATCATTAACAATAAGACCATAAGTTATTACAGACTTGGCATAGCTTTCATAGAAAAGTAGTAACTGATTTTTTGTAAAGTAGTATCTTGCGTTGTACAATACTCCGCAAAACTTGCTCATCTGTTTCGCTATTTTTTCGATATGAGATTTGTAATTCAGTTTGTGGTTTATAATGATACCTAAGTACGTAACTTTGTTTACATTTTGTACGTTTTTACCTAGAAAATCTTTGTTCAAGTATTCACGTTTTCCGAAATTCATGAAGCTGCATTTTTTGTCACTAATTGTCAACTTATGCTCTTAAAACCATCTCATTGTTTCCTTAACTTCATTATAGAAAAAACTATTGTTCTGCTTTGCAGCAGAGTAAATTGTAGTATCATCTGCAAACATAGTAATTTTGTTTGACTTACAAACTCTCGTGAGATCATTAATGTATAACAGGAAAAACAGTGGACCCAAGACTGACCCTTGCGGAACGCCATAGTTTAACTTCAACTTTTGTGAGACAGAATTAATGTATTCAAATTTTTGATCGATAATGCTAAAAATTTGCTGATTATCGCTCCACAAGGTCAAATTTGCAAAATGACATAATCGCAATGATTCTGCTCCATTTACTATATTCTTTCGTCTATTTCAATCATTAGTTAAGACCTCTTTAGGAAAAAGCACTGCCTAAAAACTAAGAAACAGTTTATGTTGTCGAGTTAAATGTTTTATTTTTGCTGCGAAAACATTTGTTTACTGATGAACTCAGAAGGCATTCCACAAAAGAACACAATATACCACTGCTTCTTCGATGCTTAAACATGTTGACGTGGGTACCCCCAGTGCGCAACCCAAGCGGGTCTAAAGCACCAGTGTCCTGTCCAAGTTGAGTCTGGCACACTAGTGTGTGACACAAGACGATCTGGATGGTCTGGTAACACTGTACGCCACCCAAGTTCGTCTGATCTGAGCTCTGATCAGTGAATTATCAGTTTTGATCAGCGATATGTCTCTAGTATACAAATTTAGCTCAATTCTTAAACTGATTACCTTTCATGCACGAGTCCAAAAACTGTTTCTGCAAATCCCGCCTGAAATCTCTAATCTCCGAAAAGAATCTCGGGCGATTCACAAATCTGGCCGGAACTGAAAACGGGGGCGACATCGAACTCGCATCCGTCTCGGCTGCCGTTGACTTCCGAGACCTGAACGACTGCTGAGTCGTTGAACTGAGTCGTGGCGAGTCGTGTCGAGCCGACTCGATTCGAGGTGATCCATACCGTGGCGATTCGTGAATTTGTACATTGTAGCTGTTACTGCGTGAAGATTTCTCTTGTTCGATTTTTAAGGTTTCGTCGTTATTCAATTCTGATTGGTCAATATTGACACGAGAGCCGATTGAGCTCTCGTCTGTTTGAACTTCGTCGATTACTACTCTCGGCGCGAATTCAAGATCAGACATGAATTGGATTAGATTAGTGTCGGAAAATTAATATTTGTTACGGAAAATACGTTTATGGAACCAATATTTACGCAATTTTGGACGTATTAATGCTTAATAGCTTGAGCAATTTTTTAGATCTCAAAATGGCGGCAATTGATTAAGTTCGACGGGATTAAGCACATGATTTTTATATAATTCTTAAAAATTGTATATTAAGTTATTAAAAAATGTTCGAATATAATTAATTTCGACAAAAAATCGAGAACTGTCAAAAGATTGATTCTTGAAAATAATGAAAATTAAAAGTGATGAGATAAAGAATTTTCGTTAACGAAAATCGTTGACCAGAGGTCAATTCGATTGTTCTATCGGTTCTAAGTTTGTGTATAACTTTGATTATCCCGACAAAGAACAATTAAAACCAAATGTTTATTGACGTTTTAACTGATCTTTTTGTTTTATGATATCGGTTTCTTTGAAAACCCGATTTGCCACAAGATTAGGCGGGATATTTACGATGGATTAATCGTCATCGATTAGTGTGATTCGATGCACACTGTGTTTTGATCATTAATGGCCGATCTTTTGAAGGTTAACAGCCAGCGCAACACAACAATTGGTCTTTATTAGACAGTTCTTTTATTGTCAAATTCCACTTTCTTCAACCAAAAGTTAAAGCTAATCTCGAACTTCTTTAATTGCTGCTTTGGGATTGAAATCCGCTGAATTATATACTTTTTTCGCTTTTTTCCACATTTTCACTTTTTTTCGCTTTTCTTGCTTAAATACACTTTTTTTATCTTTTTTCGCTTTTCTCGCTTAAATCCACTTTTTCAGTTTTTTTCGTTTATTTTAACGCTTCTTATAATTTTCAATCAGAACAGATAATTTATATTTTTGGCATAAAATGAACAAGACTACTTGTGAAGGTCTGGGCGTGGAACAGAAAGTTCCAAAACAAAGATAGTCTCTAATGGACTTGGGATCTACAAGTGTCTGGAATTTTGACCAGTGGTTGAATAAATGACAATGAGTGGCACTTCTTTAATTTATTGTATGGTGTTCAAACGCATCGCATCAACAAATTCTCCAAACAAAAAGTATACCTAATACCTAACTCTAAAATCTTCAAGTTTAATAGGTGATTCAAATGTCAAGAAATAGTCTTGTACTCACACCGCTGTTCCGAAGATTCAAAAGTCCAAATACTACCCCAAAAATATTAGTGTCTCCTGAAATTTTGGCAGCCAAAATTGTTTGGCACCTCTACCTAAATATGCGTCTCTCGGCTTAGCATATCTTTGATGCCATTTTATTTTTAGAAACAGAGATATCACAGATGCTTATGACGGTGTCAGGACAAAATACCCAATACCAAAGTACCCAATGTGACAAAATACCCAAAAAGACCCAATATTTTATTCTACGGTTGAAACTATCAGAACGACTATTTAGTTAGTGCATTTGGCCATGCCGCTGTGGCCAGTGGAACTTGATATGAAACTATCACAACTGAACATCGGATTCAACTATCATTGTAATTTCGAGTGCTAGTTGGTAATCGGACTATAGAACCAAAAGATCGAAGGAAATAAATTGGGTAAAATGGCATTGTGTATTTTGGCACATTGGGTATTTTGTCATGTAACCCTTATGACATATCAAAAAATACAGTCACCTTGAAACTTGTTCATTAAAGCTTAATAAAAACTCTAGATTTCTGGTCGCTATAATTAGTTTTTTTTTCAAACACGGCGCCCTGTCATACATCTGGAAAAAGAATATAGAGAGTGTATTGGAAGTTTTGGAACATACATTAGGAAAAACAATAAAAATGAAAACGTTATAAAAAAAGTTTCTCTCCAAAAAAGTTTGAAAAAAACTTTAAAAATGAATACTATAACAAATTTGGTATTATATTGAAGAAAAACGAGCAATTTGAAAAGTTGACGTGCAAATGATAGATTTTGTTGTTCTGATTCCAGAGTGTGAGGTCTATATTTTGATAACATTCAAGTTTGAATTAATATTACATCACAATCTGACTATGACGAGATATAGAAAAGAGCGACACAATTATGCGCAACTGGAGCAAGTTTGAAAAATGATTGAAAACTTGAAAATGACAGAAAGCTTAGAAAAGACTGATGGAAAAACCGGAAGAGTACAGTGAAAAGCCAACTGAAAATCGAGCAGTCCTGCTTAAATTTTTCATATACATTGACAACAAAAAGGAAACATATTTTTTCTTAAAATGATGAATAGGTGAGCAAGCGTGAAAAACTGAAAATATAAATCAAAGAAGGAAATTTTTTGAAAGGGCATCAATAGATCTTGCTAAAAGTTTTTCAAGTTAGCTCTGTGGGCCAATTTTGAGCAAATATATCCAAAAAGTAGTCATAATTTGCTTTTTTAAAGAAAAGTTACAAAATTTAAGGTATAAAAAGCTCTGTTTACCCACACACTTGAAGAGGGATTGTATCAAATTTGAGACAACTTTTTTGCGGCTGATTAAAATCAAAACAAAATGTGAACTAAAACCTGAAATAGTCAAAAACTAGCAAAATGCTGAACGGCTCCAGATCTTGGCAAAATGAACGTAGGTGTAATCCAATAGTTCATTTTTTTGAAAAATTTGAGAAAGAAAAGTGCACGCCAAGTGATTCGATATGACAATGTTCTTTATCATACCTGTATTGAAAGAAGTGAGGTAGTTTTTTTCTCAATTAAAAATTCATTTATGTCCGCAAATTGTGAATTTCTTGAGGAACTGACTTTTTCGAATTGCCCCTAATTAATTTGGTTTTGAGATTACAAAAAGACAAATTGTACAGAAAATTGATGTACTGTTATGAAAATAAACATTTAGAAAATCAAAACATATTTGTGCTTTGTGTTGATATCTTTTAAGTCTGAAAGAAGTTTGAAAGGCAGAAACTCAATAGAACGGGCTAACTTCAGCAGAATTGCTTCATGAATGAGAAAAATTGTCTCCAAATCTTCTTACAATTTGAGAATGAAAACTGAACAATTGTGATATATAGACGTGTGAACGCAAAAAGTAAGCAACTGTGTTAACAGAAAAATTTTCTAAACTGTAGCAGCTAGTGTTTTGTGATCACTATACAGAGAGCTTCCTTCAGGAGCTGAAAAATCAAAATTTCGTTGTTACTTCGACAGTATTATATAACGTAATTATATTTCTAGAAATTCAAAACGTTTTAGAGCTGATTGATGGAGTTTTATTAATGAGATTCGAAAACAGCATACTGTTTGTATTTTGTCCGCTAATTCTTCTGATATCATCTCCTTTTTTGTTTACGGGTGTTTACAAGTGAATAAATCATTCTTTCACTGGATTTTCAAAAAAATCCAGCAATAAAAAATTTAGAGTATCCAATCACCCGCTCGTAGAGTTCCGAAGTGATCAGAACTAATTTTTGGCAAAAGCGTTCGAACTCTGTTCATTCCCATTTTAATAATTGAAATAAAAAATTAATCCCTTTCAAAATTTTGCAAGCAGCATGTTTGATAGTATAAAAACAAAGATTAAAATTTAAAATCTAATTTTTGGAAAAAAAATCAAATAATTTTTAAACTTGATGATGCAACTGAAATATTATTTCCTATATTTTCTTTTTCTCTCAGGTATCTGCCTCTCTTTTTTTGTGTCTCCAATCTTGGTTATTTTAGTCACTATAAAATCTTGATTTTGAGCTAACCATGGTTCTGGGGTATCAAAGATCTTGTTAGAATATCCCAAACAGTAAATGTTTTTAAAAAAAATTGTTAGAATCTGGGAAAATTTAGTTACTTCTGGTGAAAATCTTGCAAAAATCTAGCAAAATATAAATATATTCCTCAACTTTCTTGTATTTGGGAATAGCAACCCTCTCAAAGTGAAGACAGCCGAATTTTTACAAACTTTATAATCCTGCTCGATATAATTTTACGTCACTCACGCGCCTGGTCTTTGAATGCATTGATATGTAGCGCATACAAAAAACAAAAACAAGAATGCTCGCTTTTTTTTTGGGAGACAGAGAGGGCTGCATCATATCGCCACAACTGGATTGATTTTGCAGAAACATTTGCCTAACCGTTAAGTTTTTCGTTTGAGCAAGCTTTTTCGTTTGCATCAATGACAGTGATGAAAAAGAGGGAAAGTTTTATTCCAGAGGAACAAACATGATTGAGTAACTTTTATCTCGGGGGAGATCCGTACCTGGGCCTGAAACGTAACAACGGTTAACAAAATTTTCTTGCAATGATACAAATACAAACCCGTAGATTTTCAATTTTAATGGTTTTACATCAGTTCATCTAGTTTTCAACTTGCTACCAATTTTGGGAAATTTAAAAGTTTCAAATCAATTTTGATTGAAGCCCAAGTGAATATAAATTTATTATTGTGAGATTTTCAACAAGAAACTGACGAGGCTCTAACACGTGAATAAATATGACTGTAGAAATGTTATTAATATAGAAAAAAATACACATATAATTATGACCATAAAAAACGAACAAATTACCAAATACAAGAAAAAAAAGAAAATGCAAAATTCTATCTTCGCCATCTAATCAATGAACCTTTTCCATAATAGCGTATATGCAGCCATAACCATTTTGTTTTCATTTTTCCGCATCGAAAAAATCGGCATTATTGTACTTTGATGCATTTTCTCTCCTGATATTTGTCTTCGATAATGCGAGTACGCACCTGAAGTTGTCCACGACAAATAAACACGACAAAAAAATTTTTTTGTTATATTTTTCTGCTGTGCAGAGTCCTTTTAAATGCAATTTTGGAAAATAAAAAAAGCTATTTTGTTGAAGTCAATATGTTATAACGTTAAAACAATGTTAACTTAAACTACAGAAATCCTGAAAAAATTGCAAAAAGGGGGTAAGGTTATGTTAAAAGTTATTAGATTCTCATTACTTACTTCACTATATTTTAGCAGCCATGCCCAAATAAAAGGTACTGATAACTTTTTCATAGCACAGGATATCAGAGAGTGCAGAGAAAAAATAAAGAAAATAAAGCACGTAAAATTGCCTGCCCAGACATTTTAAAAGTAGCATTCTACACTTTAAATGCATAGCAAAATTGACAAAAAGTTGACATAGCAATAATGAAGTTCTAGGACTGGAGTGTTCATTGACACCACAGATGTTTGTGGGAATAGCATAAAAGTCTCTTCAATTTTGGGAACAATCTGTCCAATAGATGTCACAAAATAACATCGATAACAACTCCACATAAACTGCCATATGAAAAAAAATCTTTCGAAAAGATCTCTTTGAAAAAAATAAATAAAAGGTCGCTCTCTTAACCAGTTAAAATTTAATCCGAAAACAAATGCTTAGATCGTATTACGACCATAACCGTTTTCAATTTTTTGGACTCATCACGCACACTGTTCTTGTCAAGTTCCTTGCAGTTTTTTAAACTAGTTTTCATCAATTTTTTTAACTATCGTTGTTTATTTGGACAATTTTACAAAACTTTGCGAGAACGACAATGTTTAGAGTAGAGATCTTAATTTTACGGAAAGTGACTGTAAGATTTTCTTTGAAATTGGTATTTTGAATCCTACCCGATCATAATACAAGTTAAACAAAGAGGTTTGGTAATGTGCGTTTGAACATAATGAAATGATTCGAGGCGCTCATCCACATTTTTGACTTAACTGTCTAACAAATGAAGAGATTAGAGGAGATATAAACAAAGAAATATTTCAGTTTAAAAAATTGTTTTACACCCAATCTAATAAATGATATCTCTAATTCCCTAGCACATTTTAAAAAATCACAATATCTATCTGCCACTAGTAAGAATACGAGACAATACAAACGACAAAATAAACAATAACAAAAAATAATTGCGGCAAAATTTTTTATCTTACTTTAGAAGCACATAGTTTTGAAGTCAACATATCAACAGATAAATTCTAAACTACACAGATGTCAATAACTACAATGTATAGAGTACCTCTCCATAAATCGATTAGATAACCAGCTAACAAAAGAAAAAACGTGGCGAAGGTCAAAAATCCATCAATTATTTCAATAAATCTCAAGCTGTCAGCTTTTAACATAAAATTTTAGATATATTAAATTTTAATTTTCATTGGTGAGAATAAGTCTTTTGACTGCACTAAAAAATATCTACAGATTGCGAAACACAGAAAAATGTACAAACAATTCAGGAAACAAAGTATTGAAGCCATTAAAATCATCAGCTATCATCTGATCTTTTTTTTATTACTTCAAATAATATTCATGTTATTTCAGTTACAAGAAAAATCAAAAATAATTTATGTTGAATTGAGTCTTATTCGAAAATCAATGGGACTTGTTAATAAGGCGAATATCCTTAAAGAAAAACAGAAGAAACACCAAAATTATAACCAATGTTTTATGCTAACGATATAAAACATCAATTATAACTTAAAACCATGAATGATAAAACTTTAATCACAAGTAAGCTGATAGCATCGCTCATTGATGAGACTAGGTTTAAAGTTGACAAAAAATAACAAAAAAGGAACATTCAAAAGAATTGCGCAAAAATTTGAGAACTAACAGAATTAATATAATCGAAGCCATAAGCTGTCAATTGACCACCTTGAGTCTTTTTTTATAACCCATAAACGGAAGCCATTGAGACTTTTCATTCAACAGAAAAAATTTTGCGACTACTTAAAGAAGAACAATTACAAGCAAAAATCAGAAACTAAAAAAAGCGAGAGAAAAATGTTGATGTCATTACAGAAGTAGGGCAGTCACTCAAAAAAACGAATGTTTTAAATTTTTTTAAGATCTACAGGATCTTTCATTAATTGAGTACCAAATCAATAGAATTAAAAAACTCAATGAACTCATGAAAAAATCAACAAACACAAACTGTTATATAAAAATCACTAAATTCTGAAGGCAGCTATTAGTGAGAGAGCCATTGATACCGATAGTTTTCAACTGAAAACTTCAAGAAATTAAATTTAAAAAATGATTAGAAGCCAAATTGATAATTAAATTATGAGAATAAGTCTCACGGCAACAAAAAGATCAAGGAATAAAGGCAAAAACCAAAACCTCAATAGAATAGTGCATGAAACAGTCGAACGCATTTAACCATAAGCTGTTCGCTGACAACTTTTTGAATATTAAACGAAGAGTCTGTTCAACGCAAATGGAAATATTCAATCTTGTGATAACGTGACAAAACATAAAAAAGATTTTATAAAATCTTGTAGGGTCAAATTAAAAACTGACAGTTGAAACTGACAGCATTAGTCCTCAGACGACAATTTTCAAGCGAGAATTTTTCATAATTTCTGAGTTATTTTTGAGCGTAGTATATTTTCAGCACATTCCCTACATAAGCTGCTCCTTCTGAAAAAAAATTACTGTTTATTAAATTACAACAATTACCGCTTGTATAAAGGAACTTTCTGACTTCAATGAAAAAGGTCTGTTCAACGCAAATCGAAACATTCAATCTTGTGATAACGTGACAAAACATAAAAAATATTTTATAAAATCTCGTAGGGTCAAATTAAAAAACATTTAGTTAGACATTAACTGAGCTAAGTTTTGACTGAAAAAGAAGCAAATGGGACCTGACATTATTGATATTGAACTACAAATTCACAGAAATGAGTGTAAAGTCGGGTAACGTTCAATTTTTATTCCGAAAACAAATTCTCGAAAGTCTGGCGACGTTCAATTTCTTTGCGAAAAACATACTTTCAAAACATATTTTCTAGTCACCATTATGTATGATAGTTTCAAATTCTGCACTTGAAGATCTTTCTAATGATTTCACTCAAGATTCTTTACGATGAATAAATCGGTCGGCCAAAAATGATGACTGCACAAACAAATAAAACCATTTGAGTATATAGTTCATTCTCCCCT
>NC_134473.1:70491593-70721095 GCF_964194025.1 Convolutriloba macropyga | reverse complement strand
GATTGTATTTCTGATTTTTGATTTTAAAATATTGTATTTTATGAATAGCGATCTCAAACTATTGAAATGCAGGTAAGCGTTTATTTTCTTTTTATTTACAAACAAAACGGGGTATTTAACACTATAGAGAGTTTTGCAGACCCAAATTTAATCTGTAATTAACTACACGAGTTTGACGCTAAAGTTAAATAATCTACAGGAAAGCTACTGAAGTGTTTCGGGCAATTCAAATCAGAATTTTTCGGAATTAAAGAATTCCAGAAATGGACCCCAAAAAGCTTGTTTCAGAAGATCACATAAGAAATCATGTCTCAACATGCAGTTTTGGGCGTAAATTTTCGACGATCTTAAATTCACTCTCGCCCTCTATTTCCAATAGTTTTTTGTTAATTTTTTAAAAAATTTTAATTATTTTTCCATGAGTTTTTGTGTAAAACCCAGCGAAATTTAACGCCATTTTGACTAGCAAAACGCAACATTCATGCATTTTGTCTTCAGTTGGATACAAATACGCTATTTTCTAGAGAGTTGTAGCCTCCCCACCCCCTCCCCCATGAACTTGACATGAACTGACAGGTGATTGTTTTATTTACCAAGTACTTCGATCCCATAAACTATACCTACACTAGATAAAAGAAATCACAGAATAGAGTCAGAATATTTAATAAACAGTTAAAACTGACAGCAAAATTCCTCAGACGACAATTTTCAAATTTTCAAGCAGTTGGGGTGGGGATAGGGGAAGGGGGTTGGGGGGGGGGGGGGGGGGGTAGTTTCGGAGTTATTTTTGAACGTAGTATATTTTCAGCACATTCCGTACATAAGCTGCTCCTTTTTGAAAAAAAATACTGTTTATTAAATTACAACAATTACCGCTTGTATAAATGAACTTTTTTGACTTCAATGAAAAAGATGGTATACAAGAACTTAAAAACACAGTGTCATGTAAGTATGAATGGCTCGTTGTTTTGGTAATGATCTGTTTAGCTGATATATTGTCGTGATTCAGCACTAGCAGAATGTTCATCATAGCATTGAAAGTTCAGTTTTTGATCAAAATTAAATGCGGAGAAGGAATAAACTTCAAGAACAGTACACTTAACGAATTCAATTCTTGTCTGGGTAGATTTTGAAAAAAAAAATTTTACTACAATTCAACTACAATTTGACTCCAATGTCAGAAAGAAAACAATTTCGCAGATAACAGGAAAAAAATTTCCGAAAGAACTTGAGGCCTCATCTACATGAAAACACCTTCAATTTTTTTCATGCATATCAACATGAGCAATTTTTTCATCCCTTGAATCTTGTAACCGGTAAAAGGTTATTGCAAAAAATAATTGAGTTTTCATTGCTTCCTGCCAAGATCATTGATTCTTCTCTTGTTTAATTGTAATGTTGAAGGTTCTGTTGTCAAATTCATTACGAATTAAATATAAATCAATGACGTCAAGAGCTCTACAACAAGCTTTTTTTGTAGTCTGACACTTCAAACAAGTACCAATATTTTTTTAAAAATGAAATCATTACGGCATTATAATATTACGGCATTATTTTCAGGTCAGCTGCATTTAACCATCTGAGTACTGTACGAATCTCTGGAACAAAAAACAATTTTTTTCTTTAAGCGGTAATTAAACTATAATTCGTTTATAATGAGTTTGAAGTTGTTAAAACATGTGGTAAGTTGTTTCGTGTGCACATAGCAAATGTCAGTTTGCGTTGAAAGTATAAAATATTTTCTTGAAATTTTGTCTGAATTGGGTTGGTTTGTGGCCAGTGATTGTACTTAAATTGGCTACAATTCAACAAAGATACAGATCGCCCTTTTGAACGCATTATTGGTTCCCTGTTTAAAATCCCAAACCCAAGTCACCTCTTATCACACCGGCTTGTATTGTTCACGGGGGTTTTAGAGCGACTAAAAATTACACGGTCTGGAGAATATAATATTTGCACGACAATCTGGACATACGAAAGTCCAATCAGAGAACAAAGTCTGAACATAGTCTTGAGAATTGTAGCTTGAAAGTTTTTTTCAGAGACAAAAGCCTGGAGATCGTCTGAACCACAATCGCACGAAAGTCTGGGCAAAGATTGCACAAAAATACAATCAGAGACCAAAGGTGGAGACATTATTTGCCCCAAAATCTGATTCCGGAGCATTAGCTCAATCTTTTCATTTAAATACATTTTTCGCAATTTTTTAAAATACTCAAAAACAAAACTTGACCTGTCTTGTCTTGACCTTAACAAGATATAGTATCTTATTAAAATATAGGCTAAGCCCTATAGGTTCGGTATTTTATTCCCTATATTCCATACTTTATTTCTAAGTGCTTCGAAATTTATTTTCAAATGTTTCATTTCCAAGTGATTTTAACATGCATTAGAAAACGTTCTGAGCATAGGGCAAAGTCTGGAGGATGGTCAGATCAGAGGGAGCGTTTTTCACAGCAAACTCGCCCGAAAAATTGTTTTGCTTGAAGGTCTGATCAGAGGCAGCTTTGGTTTGGCATCGTCTGATCAGAGACAAAATTTCAGACAAAATCTAATCAGAAGTGGCTCGGGTCTGGGACCTTAACCTGGATTTCGGATAATTCTTTTTAAGAGAGATTTGCCGTACTCGTTTTCAGTTTATTCAGCCTTTGGAGGACATTCTAACAAACTGATAACTGATGGTAATTTTTTTGGAACATCAATGAACCATTAAATTAAATTTCGTTTCCATTTCTAAAATCTCTTTAAAAACCTTACATATTTATCCACTTTATGTGTTTCACGCCAATGTGGTGAAACAAAATGCTGTTTTTCACAAGAAAAGAGAGGACAACTCCTGATTAAAATCGATTGCATTAGATATAATCTACGAAGATCTCCAATTTTTTTAACATTTTAAAATGGCACAAATAAAAAAGTCTCTGAGGGCTTCAAAAAAAATTGAACTATTGGGAGCATTTTATGAGATTTTTATTTTGCTTTGTTGTATGATTTTCTGCTGATAAAAAGTAAGCTTGCTTAGCTCATATTACATGCCTCGCTTGCCTGGATTTGTTTTGATAAATATCAACCATACTATACGTGATCACGAGTACAATTTATCAATGAACATTCAGTTCTTTAAAACAGCAAATTACCAATGATTAAATATTCTTCATAATATTTAAGAAATTAATCAACATTATCAGACTTCTAGCATTCATTATTCATAGTAAATACTACAAAATTTAATCTACATTACTGGCTAGTAATGTACTATTTTATGACCAGTTGTTACCAGTAAAACAAAAAATAATAGAAGTACCAACTTTAAAACTGATCATCGATTTCGGCAAAGACGAATCAAGTCGGTTATGCCTCATTAGACAATCTGAAAAATATCAACAATGCCCTACAGTTTACAACAAAGGACTGTTTAATTGACTGACGTTAGAATAAATTTGAATAGAACAATTATAGCCCCGAATAACCGGCGGGCGTTCTTCTTGAAAATGATGCTATTGGACGCCTCCAGCCGATTATATGTATGGACATCTTAAAAATGCTTATAAACTCATTTTTGTCTAACAAAGCAAAAACGTCTGATATTAAAAATAACTAATTTAAAGACAAACGTACGTCATTTTTGTATCCTTAATGTACCCAAAATAATCAATAAATCAAAATTCTAAAGTTAGTAATAGCAAAATTTTACATCATTTTATTAGCGAGTCTCTATAAGAGACATATATAAAGGTGAGAAAATTTCGTTTATGGTGGCCAAGCTAAGAATAGCTCCAAAATCAAATTGTTCACCAAAAAAGCTGTAAGCTAATCAAATTATACTTTTTTTCCCAACCCTTGTCATTAATTGCTTTCGTTATTAATGACTTCCAACCCACGTTATTAATGACTCATTTATGATACATTGATAACTCAATGAGCCGAAAAAGAGTTTGCTAAAATACGCATAATTATAACATGTACGTCATTGCAGTGTGTTTGGTAACTGATGAGTTTTCCAATGATTTGGTAAGATCTCAGTATGATTGAATGGGATTTTCATATAAATTTCAATGGTTTTTTTCCGGATTCGCCAAGTTTCCTGGTAGCGTTTTTTGGGTTCAAGAAAAAATTTTGAGCTTTTTTGAGCTATTCGACGAGTTTCTCAGCAGATACCAGCGTAAATCATGGCAGAACTTCTAGTTGTCGCAGACAGTCCGAGGAAGTTTTCTCTTGTCAAGGCTGCCGACTTTAAAATCGTGCTAAAAGATGATGATGTGAATCCACAAACTCGTTAGAATTGTTTAAATAAAATAAATTGAAACAACGGAGCATATTTCTCTACACCCCCATACTATAAAAGATATAAATGAGAATACCAAACGTAGAATGTCAGGTGAGAATGACAAACAACATTTATTTTTCCGTGTCCAACCAAAAAACCTCTGTCATCTCATACTTTTTGTGATACATCACGAAGATCAGAACTTAGAGTTCCAGTTATAACTTCAAAATAAACTATGATTTCTTACCTGATTGTGGGAAGGTCCAATGAATCGATCGATTTTATGGTTTATGTACACTGATAAACTTGTGGTATGAACAAATTTGAAGCAACCATTCAGTTCAATTGAGTAGCCATTATTCAATAAAATTAATTCACCAATATCAGAAAAGAATGTTTTGGTTTATATCGCAGTGTAAACTTGAACTCTAAAAGGTCTTCTAATCTCTAAGTCTGTAGGGATAGCTTCTCTCAATCTTTCTGGTTGTTTTTTGTTTTTGCTTAAAGTTCTGGTGGCCCCTGAAGGTTGCTCTCTTTCAGTTTATAAAGTTTCTTCAGTGGTGTTGGGTGATGCTGCGTCTATATTGTTCCTAATGCTCTCAGATTGTGAGTCGGTAGACTGCTGATCAGTAATTTCAGGTGCAATTTGCTTGCAGTTAAAAAGAAGTGTCTTGTTTGAATACTCTGGCTGGATGAATGAAGTGTTCATTCCTTTGCGTAAAATGAAGGAAGCTAGAGCTGTTGGAGATCTGCTCGTTGGTTTGAAGAGGACTCGTTCAAACAGATCAAAGTCAGTGACTGATGGAAGTCTTACTTTCCGTCCCAGCAGTAGTTCCATAGGAGTTTTTCCTCGCGGCTTGGATGCATTCAGGTGTTTTATCAAAGCCCTCTGTAATATAGGGCTAAATGTCACATTCAGATTTGGACTCCAAGCTATAATAACTCGTTTCACTGCATGGGCCGCCCGCTCGGCAAGTCCATTTGCTCTTGGTTGGCAGATGGATGACTCCATTTTTTTAATCACTAGAGATCCACACCACTGTTTTAGGTCAATGCTTACGAACTCAGGACAATTGTCTGCTAATAACGTTTCTGGTATCCCAAATCTTGCAAAGAATTGACTTATGTAGACCTTCAATGTTTAAAAAGTTTTGTTTGTTCCGGCAGGAAAGGCTTCTATCCTGCCTGGTCCCGCGTCTACTATCACTCAGATATTACCTTGGTCCTTAACGTAACCCCAGCTCATTTGGTGTTTTTCTCAAACTTCTGCTTATTGTCAAGTGGATACTGTTTTCCCCAAGTCAAGCCTGTTTTCTTGACATCCCTTACATTTACTTACATATGGAAGAACATCCTGACTGATGCCGGCCACCAAGCTATCATTCACACTGCTGTTTCAGTTGCATTTTTGCCTAGACGTGTTGCAGTTGCATTTTTGCCTAGACGTGTCTCATTAGCTTTGGCCATTACCACATGTCTTAGTTTCGAAATTTATTTTCAAGTGCTTCGAAATTTATTTTCAAAATGTTTCATTTCCAAGTGATTTTAACATGCATTAGAAAACGTTCTGAGCATAGGGCAAAGTCTGGAGGATGGTCAGATCAGAGGGAGCGTTTTTCACAGCAAAGTCGCCCAAAAAATTGTTTCGCTTGAAGGTCTGATCAGAGGGCGCTTTGGTTTGACATCTTCTGATTAGAGCTTGCTACGGTCGCACAAAGATCGCACTTTTCCTTGAATTGCGAGAAAGTCTGATCAGTGATAATTTCGGTCTGGCATGGTCTGATAGAGACAAAATTTTAGACAAAATCTAATCAGAAGTGGCTTGGGTCTGGGACCTTAACCTGGATTTCGGCTAATTCTTTTTAAGAGAGATTTGCCGTACTCGTTTTCAGTTTATTCAGCCTTTGAAGGACGTTCTAACAAACTGATAACTGATGGTAATCTTTTTGGAAAATCAAGGAACCATTAAATTAAATTTCGTTTCCATTTCTAAAATGTCTTTAAAAATCTTACATATTTATCCCTTTTATGTGTTTCACGCCAATGTGGTGAAACAAAATTCTGTTTTTCACAAGAAAAGCGCGGACAGACCCTGATGAAAAAAAATCAAATGCATTAGATATAATCTACGAAAATCTCTATTTTTTTTAACATTTTAAAATGGCACAAATAAAAAAGTCTCTGAGGGCTTCAAAAAATTGAACTATTGGGAGCATTTTATGAGATTTTTATTTTGCTTTGTTGTATGATTTTCTGCTGATAAAAAGTAAGCTTGCTTAGCTCATATTACATGCCTCGCTTGCCTGGATTTGTTTTGATAAATATCAACCATACTATACGTGATCACGAGTACAATTTATCAATGAACATTCAGTTCTTTAAAACAGCAAATTACCAATGATTAAATATTCTTCATAATATTTAAGAAATTAATCAACATTATCAGACTTCTAGCATTCATTATTCATAGTAAATACTACAAAATTTAATCTACATTACTGGCTAGTAATGTACTATTTTAAGACCAGTTGTTACCAGTAAAACAAAAAATAATAGAAGTACCAACTTTAAAACTGATCATCGATTTCGGCAAAGACGAATCAAGTCGGTTATGCCTCATTAGACAATCTGAAAAATATCAACAATGCCCTACAGTTTACAACAAAGGACTGTTTAATTGACTGACGTTAGAATAAATTTGAATAGAACAATTATAGCCCCGAATAACCGGCGGGCGTTCTTCTTGAAAATGATGCTATTGGACGCCTCCAGCCGATTATATGTATGGACATCTTAAAAATGCTTATAAACTCATTTTTGTCTAACAAAGCAAAAACGTCTGATATTAAAAATAACTAATTTAAAGACAAACGTACGTCATTTTTGTATCCTTAATGTACCCAAAATAATCAATAAATCAAAATTCTAAAGTTAGTAATAGCAAAATTTTACATCATTTTATTAGCGAGTCTCTATAAGAGACATATATAAAGGTGAGAAAATTTCGTTTATGGTGGCCAAGCTAAGAATAGCTCCAAAATCAAATTGTTCACCAAAAAAGCTGTAAGCTAATCAAATTATACTTTTTTTCCCAACCCTTGTCATTAATTGCTTTCGTTATTAATGACTTCCAACCCACGTTATTAATGACTCATTTATGATACATTGATAACTCAATGAGCCGAAAAAGAGTTTGCTAAAATACGCATAATTATAACATGTACGTCATTGCAGTGTGTTTGGTAACTGATGAGTTTTCCAATGATTTGGTAAGATCTCAGTATGATTGAATGGGATTTTCATATAAATTTCAATGGTTTTTTTCCGGATTCGCCAAGTTTCCTGGTAGCGTTTTGTGGGTTCAAGAAAAAATTTTGAGCTTTTTTGAGCTATTCGACGAGTTTCTCAGCAGATACCAGCGTAAATCATGGCAGAACTTCTAGTTGTCGCAGACAGTCCGAGGAAGTTTTCTCTTGTCAAGGCTGCCGACTTTAAAATCGTGCTAAAAGATGATGATGTGAATCCACAAACTCGTTAGAATTGTTTAAATAAAATAAATTGAAACAACGGAGCATATTTCTCTACACCCCCATACTATAAAAGATATAAATGAGAATACCAAACGTAGAATGTCAGGTGAGAATGACAAACAACATTTATTTTTCCGTGTCCAACCAAAAAACCTCTGTCATCTCATACTTTTTGTGATACATCACGAAGATCAGAACTTAGAGTTCCAGTTATAACTTCAAAATAAACTATGATTTCTTACCTGATTGTGGGAAGGTCCAATGAATCGATCGATTTTATGGTTTATGTACACTGATAAACTTGTGGTATGAACAAATTTGAAGCAACCATTCAGTTCAATTGAGTAGCCATTATTCAATAAAATTAATTCACCAATATCAGAAAAGAATGTTTTGGTTTATATCGCAGTGTAAACTTGAACTCTAAAAGGTCTTCTAATCTCTAAGTCTGTAGGGATAGCTTCTCTCAATCTTTCTGGTTGTTTTTTGTTTTTGCTTAAAGTTCTGGTGGCCCCTGAAGGTTGCTCTCTTTCAGTTTATAAAGTTTCTTCAGTGGTGTTGGGTGATGCTGCGTCTATATTGTTCCTAATGCTCTCAGATTGTGAGTCGGTAGACTGCTGATCAGTAATTTCAGGTGCAATTTGCTTGCAGTTAAAAAGAAGTGTCTTGTTTGAATACTCTGGCTGGATGAATGAAGTGTTCATTCCTTTGCGTAAAATGAAGGAAGCTAGAGCTGTTGGAGATCTGCTCGTTGGTTTGAAGAGGACTCGTTCAAACAGATCAAAGTCAGTGACTGATGGAAGTCTTACTTTCCGTCCCAGCAGTAGTTCCATAGGAGTTTTTCCTCGCGGCTTGGATGCATTCAGGTGTTTTATCAAAGCCCTCTGTAATATAGGGCTAAATGTCACATTTAGATTTGGACTCCAAGCTATAATAACTCGTTTCACTGCATGGGCCGCCCGCTCGGCAAGTCCATTTGCTCTTGGTTGGCAGATGGATGACTCCATTTTTTTAATCACTAGAGATCCACACCACTGTTTTAGGTCAATGCTTACGAACTCAGGACAATTGTCTGCTAATAACGTTTCTGGTATCCCAAATCTTGCAAAGAATTGACTTATGTACACCTTCAATGTTTAAAAAGTTTTGTTTGTTCCGGCAGGAAAGGCTTCTATCCTGCCTGGTCCCGCGTCTACTATCACTCAGATATTACCTTGGTCCTTAACGTAACCCCAGCTCATTTGGTGTTTTTCTCAAACTTCTGCTTATTGTCAAGTGGATACTGTTTTCCCCAAGTCAAGCCTGTTTTCTTGACATCCCTTACATTTATTTACATATGGAAGAACATCCTGACTGATGCCGGCCACCAAGCTATCATTCACACTGCTGTTTCAGTTGCATTTTTGCCTAGACGTGTTGCAGTTGCATTTTTGCCTAGACGTGTCTCATTAGCTTTGGCCATTACCACATGTCTTAGTTTCGAAATTTATTTTCAAGTGCTTCGAAATTTATTTTCAAAATGTTTCATTTCCAAGTGATTTTAACATGCATTAGAAAACGTTCTGAGCATAGGGCAAAGTCTGGAGGATGGTCAGATCAGAGGGAGCGTTTTTCACAGCAAAGTCGCCCAAAAAATTGTTTCGCTTGAAGGTCTGATCAGAGGGCGCTTTGGTTTGACATCGTCTGATTAGAGCTTGCTACGGTCGCACAAAGATCGCACTTTTCCTTGAATTGCGAGAAAGTCTGATCAGTGATAATTTCGGTCTGGCATGGTCTGATAGAGACAAAATTTTAGACAAAATCTAATCAGAAGTGGCTTGGGTCTGGGACCTTAACCTGGATTTCGGCTAATTCTTTTTAAGAGAGATTTGCCGTACTCGTTTTCAGTTTATTCAGCCTTTGAAGGACGTTCTAACAAACTGATAACTGATGGTAATCTTTTTGGAAAATCAAGGAACCATTAAATTAAATTTCGTTTCCATTTCTAAAATGTCTTTAAAAATCTTACATATTTATCCCTTTTATGTGTTTCACGCCAATGTGGTGAAACAAAATTCTGTTTTTCACAAGAAAAGCGCGGACAGACCCTGATGAAAAAAAATCAAATGCATTAGATATAATCTACGAAAATCTCTATTTTTTTTAACATTTTAAAATGGCACAAATAAAAAAGTCTCTGAGGGCTTCAAAAAATTGAACTATTGGGAGCATTTTATGAGATTTTTATTTTGCTTTGTTGTATGATTTTCTGCTGATAAAAAGTAAGCTTGCTTAGCTCATATTACATGCCTCGCTTGCCTGGTTTTGTTTTGATAAATATCAACCATACTATACGTGATCACGAGTACAATTTATCAATGAACATTCAGTTCTTTAAAACAGCAAATTACCAATGATTAAATATTCTTCATAATATTTAAGAAATTAATCAACATTATCAGACTTCTAGCATTCATTATTCATAGTAAATACTACAAAATTTAATCTACATTACTGGCTAGTAATGTACTATTTTAAGACCAGTTGTTACCAGTAAAACAAAAAATAATAGAAGTACCAACTTTAAAACTGATCATCGATTTCGGCAAAGACGAATCAAGTCGGTTATGCCTCATTAGACAATCTGAAAAATATCAACAATGCCCTACAGTTTACAACAAAGGACTGTTTAATTGACTGACGTTAGAATAAATTTGAATAGAACAATTATAGCCCCGAATAACCGGCGGGCGTTCTTCTTGAAAATGATGCTATTGGACGCCTCCAGCCGATTATATGTATGGACATCTTAAAAATGCTTATAAACTCATTTTTGTCTAACAAAGCAAAAACGTCTGATATTAAAAATAACTAATTTAAAGACAAACGTACGTCATTTTTGTATCCTTAATGTACCCAAAATAATCAATAAATCAAAATTCTAAAGTTAGTAATAGCAAAATTTTACATCATTTTATTAGCGAGTCTCTATAAGAGACATATATAAAGGTGAGAAAATTTCGTTTATGGTGGCCAAGCTAAGAATAGCTCCAAAATCAAATTGTTCACCAAAAAAGCTGTAAGCTAATCAAATTATACTTTTTTTCCCAACCCTTGTCATTAATTGCTTTCGTTATTAATGACTTCCAACCCACGTTATTAATGACTCATTTATGATACATTGATAACTCAATGAGCCGAAAAAGAGTTTGCTAAAATACGCATAATTATAACATGTACGTCATTGCAGTGTGTTTGGTAACTGATGAGTTTTCCAATGATTTGGTAAGATCTCAGTATGATTGAATGGGATTTTCATATAAATTTCAATGGTTTTTTTCCGGATTCGACAAGTTTCCTGGTAGCGTTTTGTGGGTTCAAGAAAAAATTTTGAGCTTTTTTGAGCTATTCGACGAGTTTCTCAGCAGATACCAGCGTAAATCATGGCAGAACTTCTAGTTGTCGCAGACAGTCCGAGGAAATTTTCTCTTGTCAAGGCTGCCGACTTTAAAATCGTGCTAAAAGATGATGATGTGAATCCACAAACTCGTTAGAATTGTTTAAATAAAATAAATTGAAACAACGGAGCATATTTCTCTACACCCCCATACTATAAAAGATATAAATGAGAATACCAAACGTAGAATGTCAGGTGAGAATGACAAACAACATTTATTTTTCCGTGTCCAACCAAAAAACCTCTGTCATCTCATACTTTTTGTGATACATCACGAAGATCAGAACTTAGAGTTCCAGTTATAACTTCAAAATAAACTATGATTTCTTACCTGATTGTGGGAAGGTCCAATGAATCGATCGATTTTATGGTTTATGTACACTGATAAACTTGTGGTATGAACAAATTTGAAGCAACCATTCAGTTCAATTGAGTAGCCATTATTCAATAAAATTAATTCACCAATATCAGAAAAGAATGTTTTGGTTTATATCGCAGTGTAAACTTGAACTCTAAAAGGTCTTCTAATCTCTAAGTCTGTAGGGATAGCTTCTCTCAATCTTTCTGGTTGTTTTTTGTTTTTGCTTAAAGTTCTGGTGGCCCCTGAAGGTTGCTCTCTTTCAGTTTATAAAGTTTCTTCAGTGGTGTTGGGTGATGCTGCGTCTATATTGTTCCTAATGCTCTTAGATTGTGAGTCGGTAGACTGCTGATCAGTAATTTCAGGTGCAATTTGCTTGCAGTTAAAAAGAAGTGTCTTGTTTGAATACTCTGGCTGGATGAATGAAGTGTTCATTCCTTTGCGTAAAATGAAGGAAGCTAGAGCTGTTGGAGATCTGCTCGTTGGTTTGAAGAGGACTCGTTCAAACAGATCAAAGTCAGTGACTGATGGAAGTCTTACTTTCCGTCCCAGCAGTAGTTCCATAGGAGTTTTTCCTCGCGGCTTGGATGCATTCAGGTGTTTTATCAAAGCCCTCTGTAATATAGGGCTAAATGTCACATTCAGATTTGGACTCCAAGCTATAATAACTCGTTTCACTGCATGGGCCGCCCGCTCGGCAAGTCCATTTGCTCTTGGTTGGCAGATGGATGACTCCATTTTTTTAATCACTAGAGATCCACACCACTGTTTTAGGTCAATGCTTACGAACTCAGGACAATTGTCTGCTAATAACGTTTCTGGTATCCCAAATCTTGCAAAGAATTGACTTATGTAGACCTTCAATGTTTAAAAAGTTTTGTTTGTTCCGGCAGGAAAGGCTTCTATCCTGCCTGGTCCCGCGTCTACTATCACTCAGATATTACCTTGGTCCTTAACGTAACCCCAGCTCATTTGGTGTTTTTCTCAAACTTCTGCTTATTGTCAAGTGGATACTGTTTTCCCCAAGTCAAGCCTGTTTTCTTGACATCCCTTACATTTACTTACATATGGAAGAACATCCTGACTGATGCCGGCCACCAAGCTATCATTCACACTGCTGTTTCAGTTGCATTTTTGCCTAGACGTGTTGCAGTTGCATTTTTGCCTAGACGTGTCTCATTAGCTTTGGCCATTACCACATGTCTTAGTTTCGAAATTTATTTTCAAGTGCTTCGAAATTTATTTTCAAAATGTTTCATTTCCAAGTGATTTTAACATGCATTAGAAAACGTTCTGAGCATAGGGCAAAGTCTGGAGGATGGTCAGATCAGAGGGAGCGTTTTTCACAGCAAAGTCGCCCAAAAAATTGTTTCGCTTGAAGGTCTGATCAGAGGGCGCTTTGGTTTGACATCGTCTGATTAGAGCTTGCTACGGTCGCACAAAGATCGCACTTTTCCTTGAATTGCGAGAAAGTCTGATCAGTGATAATTTCGGTCTGGCATGGTCTGATAGAGACAAAATTTTAGACAAAATCTAATCAGAAGTGGCTTGGGTCTGGGACCTTAACCTGGATTTCGGCTAATTCTTTTTAAGAGAGATTTGCCGTACTCGTTTTCAGTTTATTCAGCTTTTGAAGGACGTTCTAACAAACTGATAACTGATGGTAATCTTTTTGGAAAATCAAGGAACCATTAAATTAAATTTCGTTTCCATTTCTAAAATGTCTTTAAAAATCTTACATATTTATCCCTTTTATGTGTTTCACGCCAATGTGGTGAAACAAAATTCTGTTTTTCACAAGAAAAGCGCGGACAGACCCTGATGAAAAAAAATCAAATGCATTAGATATAATCTACGAAAATCTCTATTTTTTTAACATTTTAAAATGGCACAAATAAAAAAGTCTCTGAGGGCTTCAAAAAATTGAACTATTGGGAGCATTTTATGAGATTTTTATTTTGCTTTGTTGTATGATTTTCTGCTGATAAAAAGTAAGCTTGCTTAGCTCATATTACATGCCTCGCTTGCCTGGATTTGTTTTGATAAATATCAACCATACTATACGTGATCACGAGTACAATTTATCAATGAACATTCAGTTCTTTAAAACAGCAAATTACCAATGATTAAATATTCTTCATAATATTTAAGAAATTAATCAACATTATCAGACTTCTAGCATTCATTATTCATAGTAAATACTACAAAATTTAATCTACATTACTGGCTAGTAATGTACTATTTTATGACCAGTTGTTACCAGTAAAACAAAAAATAATAGAAGTACCAACTTTAAAACTGCTCATCGATTTCGGCAAAGACGAATCAAGTCGGTTATGCCTCATTAGACAATCTGAAAAATATCAACAATGCCCTACAGTTTACAACAAAGGACTGTTTAATTGACTGACGTTAGAATAAATTTGAATAGAACAATTATAGCCCCGAATAACCGGCGGGCGTTCTTCTTGAAAATGATGCTATTGGACGCCTCCAGCCGATTATATGTATGGACATCTTAAAAATGCTTATAAACTCATTTTTGTCTAACAAAGCAAAAACGTCTGATATTAAAAATAACTAATTTAAAGACAAACGTACGTCATTTTTGTATCCTTAATGTACCCAAAATAATCAATAAATCAAAATTCTAAAGTTAGTAATAGCAAAATTTTACATCATTTTATTAGCGAGTCTCTATAAGAGACATATATAAAGGTGAGAAAATTTCGTTTATGGTGGCCAAGCTAAGAATAGCTCCAAAATCAAATTGTTCACCAAAAAAGCTGTAAGCTAATCAAATTATACTTTTTTTCCCAACCCTTGTCATTAATTGCTTTCGTTATTAATGACTTCCAACCCACGTTATTAATGACTCATTTATGATACATTGATAACTCAATGAGCCGAAAAAGAGTTTGCTAAAATACGCATAATTATAACATGTACGTCATTGCAGTGTGTTTGGTAACTGATGAGTTTTCCAATGATTTGGTAAGATCTCAGTATGATTGAATGGGATTTTCATATAAATTTCAATGGTTTTTTTCCGGATTCGCCAAGTTTCCTGGTAGCGTTTTGTGGGTTCAAGAAAAAATTTTGAGCTTTTTTGAGCTATTCGACGAGTTTCTCAGCAGATACCAGCGTAAATCATGGCAGAACTTCTAGTTGTCGCAGACAGTCCGAGGAAGTTTTCTCTTGTCAAGGCTGCCGACTTTAAAATCGTGCTAAAAGATGATGATGTGAATCCACAAACTCGTTAGAATTGTTTAAATAAAATAAATTGAAACAACGGAGCATATTTCTCTACACCCCCATACTATAAAATATATAAATGAGAATACCAAACGTAGAATGTCAGGTGAGAATGACAAACAACATTTATTTTTCCGTGTCCAACCAAAAAACCTCTGTCATCTCATACTTTTTGTGATACATCACGAAGATCAGAACTTAGAGTTCCACTTATAACTTCAAAATAAACTATGATTTCTTACCTGATTGTGGGAAGGTCCAATGAATCGATCGATTTTATGGTTTATGTACACTGATAAACTTGTGGTATGAACAAATTTGAAGCAACCATTCAGTTCAATTGAGTAGCCATTATTCAATAAAATTAATTCACCAATATCAGAAAAGAATGTTTTGGTTTATATCGCAGTGTAAACTTGAACTCTAAAAGGTCTTCTAATCTCTAAGTCTGTAGGGATAGCTTCTCTCAATCTTTCTGGTTGTTTTTTGTTTTTGCTTAAAGTTCTGGTGGCCCCTGAAGGTTGCTCTCTTTCAGTTTATAAAGTTTCTTCAGTGGTGTTGGGTGATGCTGCGTCTATATTGTTCCTAATGCTCTCAGATTGTGAGTCGGTAGACTGCTGATCAGTAATTTCAGGTGCAATTTGCTTGCAGTTAAAAAGAAGTGTCTTGTTTGAATACTCTGGCTGGATGAATGAAGTGTTCATTCCTTTGCGTAAAATGAAGGAAGCTAGAGCTGTTGGAGATCTGCTCGTTGGTTTGAAGAGGACTCGTTCAAACAGATCAAAGTCAGTGACTGATGGAAGTCTTACTTTCCGTCCCAGCAGTAGTTCCATAGGAGTTTTTCCTCGCGGCTTGGATGCATTCAGGTGTTTTATCAAAGCCCTCTGTAATATAGGGCTAAATGTCACATTCAGATTTGGACTCCAAGCTATAATAACTCGTTTCACTGCATGGGCCGCCCGCTCGGCAAGTCCATTTGCTCTTGGTTGTTAGATGGATGACTCCATTTTTTTAATCACTAGAGATCCACACCACTGTTTTAGGTCAATGCTTACGAACTCAGGACAATTGTCTGCTAATAACGTTTCTGGTATCCCAAATCTTGCAAAGAATTGACTTATGTCAACCTTCAATGTTTAAAAAGTTTTGTTTGTTCCGGCAGGAAAGGCTTCTATCCTGCCTGGTCCCGCGTCTACTATCACTCAGATATTACCTTGGTCCTTAACGTAACCCCAGCTCATTTGGTGTTTTTCTCAAACTTCTGCTTATTGTCAAGTGGATACTGTTTTCCCCAATTCAAGCCTGTTTTCTTGACATCCCTTACATTTATTTACATATGGAAGAACATCCTGACTGATGCCGGCCACCAAGCTATCATTCACACTGCTGTTTCAGTTGCATTTTTGCCTAGACGTGTTGCAGTTGCATTTTTGCCTAGACGTGTCTCATTAGCTTTGGCCATTACCACATGTCTTAGTTTGGGCGGAATGAAAGGCACAACTCCTCGAAAGATGATCCGTTGTGGATAGTTAAGTCGTCTTTCTGCTGTTCAAAACGTTTCTCTGTTTCTGATCACTGTTTCCAGTCTCCGCTTCTGAATCTACTGATGACGAAAGTCGCTTCAATCACAGTTCAGTTATGATGTGTGACTGGGTCTCCAGACCAGATTGAACAAAATAGATATTGTCGAGAGCAAAGCAGATGCAATCATTGTCATCGTTGTCAACAAAATCTGTTCTGCTCAAAGCAGCGGCGTGGGGGATCTGCTCTCCGGGTGTAAATTTGAGTTCGAAGTCAAATCTCATCAGCGCTATTGTCAATTTCCTGATTCTTGCTGATGCTGCTTTAAAAAATTCATTGTCTGGTGCAAAGAGATATTTGAGAGGTTTGTGGTCACTTTGTAAAGTAAACTTCCTTCCGAACGGGAAATATTTCAATCTTGTGGCCACAAAGAGGACTGCAAGTGCCTCTAGTTCCGTAATGCAGTAATTTTGTTCGGCTTGTGACAATTTCCTTGCGACCTGGATCACAGGATGTCCTTCTTGTGAAAGGACTCTGCCTATTGCTTTCTCTGAGGCGTCTGCTGTCACGTTTGCTTCTTTCCTCAAGCTGTAAGGCTGAACCAGTGTGTTAGCACATAAATCATTTTTTTATGTTTTTGAAAGAGTTCTATTTTTGTTTTCCCCTCAGAGGTCGTTTTTTCACATTTTCCTCAACAGTAACATTTTTGTAGCAAAAAGTGGCATCATTGTTCCATAAAAATTTACTAAGCCGACAAAAAACTCTAGTTACTTAATATTTGATGTTAATTTTGCATTTCTGATTTTCCCATTATGTTTGGGATTCATCACTATTCTTTCCTTTGAAACTGAGTAATTAACAAACTATCGCTTGAGACTGATTTGGGGTTGGATTTGTTTTCACTCATGGTGAAATTTCTCTCACGTAGTCGAAATTTAACCGAAAGCATTCGTTTCTGGTATTGCTTCTTCGTTGTGCCATATACCAGTACATCATCTTGAAAGATGACCTCAACCTTGATTCTTTTGAGATTTGAGAGTTGACTCCATGCAATTCTGAAAAATGGATGAAAAGTTCTTCGAGCCCTGGGGAAACCTGCACATCTTGAACAATCCTTGCGATGTAGTGATGATACAAATTTCTTTTGCTTTCTCGTCCAATTTGATTTGATAATATGCGTCGGATAATTCAATTTTGCCAAAGTAAGATGCCCCATGGAAATTACGGAAAATTATCTCCAAGTCTGGAATCGTATAATCGTCGTCCATAATTTTGCCGTTTTAGGTCCATGCAAAGTCTTAGAGCTCCATTTTCTTCCGCTGCCAAACTACTGGTGATTCAATTGTGACCCCACAATATTGCACTCGCTCCAAGATGCCCTGTCGTGCCATTGTCTCAAGTTTCTCTTTAACCATTCCTTGTACAGGTAGAGCTGTCTTTCTAACCTTGCAGAAAATGGGCTGTGATTCCGTTATGAGTTTCAAATGCGCTATGTATCCTTTGACTGCAGGTAGTTTTTCATCACACACTGTGTTGATGCCTTCTTGGGGCAGTATGTCTCTCCCAGGTAGTCCAAACTCTTTGCTCGATTGCACAGCTGCAATTTGCTGTTGCCTGTGCTTACTTTCGTTCCACGCAACATCACATGTTAGTGATCCCCAAAGCGTCAGTTAATAACCAACACAGGCCTCAAGACGTTTGATTTTTCATCTAACTTAGGTTAACAAAGCTCAGTCCAGACGAATGATGATGTCACAATACTATCAGCACGGGAATTAATTGTATTTTTAATTTATGGTCTTTTACTGCAATGTACTCCAAGGTCGCTGGCATGTTAAACACGTTTTTCCGTGTATAGTACACTCCCAGATCAATTTCAGAAGATATTTGACCAAACAACTTACCTTCTTCCTCGAAAAAATTTTTGTGCTGGTCGGAATTACCTGACTTAGACTGGGTTTTACTTGTGCATTTTTCCGCAAAATTCCCCCCTCTTTTCACATGTGTTACGGTTTTTGTTCAAAGTAGGACACGGATTGCTACTGTGTGGTTTACCTTCAAATTTATAACAGAAGTGACCAATGCTTCTTTACCAGTTAACTTTGTTATGTTCAGGTTTTCGGAAGGTCATTTTGAAGTTGTACACCACTTCTTCTTTCACTAAAACCGGTTTTTTTACCTGTTGAAGAACTCGCAAAAGCCATTGTTTGTCTTCTGAACTTTAGGTTTTCTGTCACTTCAGAAAAAATTATCGATGGTTTTGTTTTCATTCCATCTAATAGTCTTAATTTTGCCTCAAGCTCTCTCAAACCTGAGTTAAACTTTTTTAATCAAATCCTCCTCGAGGTTGATCGCTGTTTTTAGTGTCTGAAAGTCTCAAAAGCGTGCTTCTTCTCTTAAAATTGCTAGAATATCATCGTGGGATTCTCCAACGCCTTGGATAATGGACAGAAGTTTCGCCCTTTCTGCCGCTATAGCTCTCTCTTTGGGAGAAATATAGTGTTGAATTGCCGATCTGATGTCTTATACGGATTTTCAAAATCAAATTCCTAGGACTCATTAGGCTCCTAATTTTAATAATTACATCCTGCAGGCACATACTATGAAAGCGATTTGTAACTTGTAGGGCCGCAGTACCATCATTGTTGATCTTGTCCTCTTTCTTCTCTGCGCGACCTTGCGCCATCAAAGACATAATCCACACAATAGCTGACTCTGCACACTGTAGATCAAGAAATTGCCGGTCGGCCAGTGGTCTGGAAACCATCAGTGATGACAATAAACCAAATCGACTATCCTCCCTGTAGATACCAATGGCATGTTCTCAGGTTAGGAGAACAATGTGTTAAGTGCAAAAAAACTGCATTGATACTTGCCATATACGGCAAGGGGAAAAACTTGCTCATACCTAAGGTGTAAGTTAACCATTGTCAGTTTGTCTATATCTAAACGGCTCTATAAATTTACATACTGATTGCGACTAATAATACCTGTGAATTTTTGTACTTGAGGCCATTTTAAATTCAATTCTTAAAGTAATAAAGATCTTGTTACTCGAGCCCGAGACCACGAAATTTTTTCAGGACTGCTCTTAATATCATTTTTAATAATCTCGTGCAAAATGAGAAATCTCATACTTGCTGGACAAATTTGAAATGCCGTTGCTGTGTAATTTTTGTTAGATCTTCGTCAACGGTGTAATATTTTGCACCATTTTGTTTATTTTTACTAAATTTAGAAAAAACTCTTGCAAACGTCATCTTGACAAGATTTCAAGTTTTGCAAACTCTTTGTCATCAAATATCCAATACAGCAATCAAATTTGCTGTCTTAAAGTTTTTTTTGGATTTCAAACATATAAATTTAGAAAATATTACCAGATGGTCAAATCTTTTAATGGTTTTCAATAAATTGATTGTACTTAAATAGATTGTACTGTATATGTCCGTATATTCTCGAATAATTTTTCTTCGTCATTTTAGCTGCTTGCATTATAGGTTGCAATAAAAATAAAACAGTTTTGCTAGTGAAAAATGATTTATAATTTGGTAAAAGTATAAACTGTACATTATTTGTAGTCAGGACAATTTATTCAGGTTTTGCTGCAGTTTAAATTGTAGCTCAAAAATTTCAACTGACACTGACATGATAGCAAAATTGTATATTTTTCACACCTGTTATGAATAAATCCCTTCTTTTTGACAACAAAATGATTCAATTTGTCTTTTCCAAACAATATTTCCATCCTTTCCATTCAAATGAGAAATTAAAACCTTTCACGCCTGTCAGAAAAAATGCATTTTTTAAATTTCCATTGATGATATTTTTGTTGACAATTTTGATGTTATTGTTTAGAAAAAACAGATGCATTTTTTGAATGGTGATTGCAAGTGAATTTACATAAAAGGCTTTGAACAGAAATTTAAAAACAACCATCTTTGAAAAAATTGACAACTATTAGAGTTCAAAATGTTTTTGAGTGAGGTTTAATAGTAAAATTAAAGTCAAAATTCTTTTTAAAAAATTGTATCAAAAATTTGGCCAGCATTTCAAATTACACTTTGTCACAGTTTGTTTGACAGCTTTTTGAACCAAAATTATACCAGGCAGATTACTTACACATAACGAATTACATCACGTATTTGCTTAATAAATACTAATCAATTAAACCACAACATGTTATAATGCAACTAGATTTAATGTTAAATTTTTGATATTAGAAGTCAGTGTTTTTATAACTAAACGAAGCACGTGGCTGTAGTAGCATAACCAGCTTTCATTTTTTATAACCTGTTATTGAGTTTGTGTGTATTACTTAGAAGTTTATAACTTTGTAACTAAAACGATGCATTATAACTATATTTACAGTCAGTGCTAAATTTACCAACCGATCGATGACTAAACATTTTGGTGATGCAAAAATTTTATAAATCAAAACTTCAGCAGAGATTAATAATAACAACACGAGGTCTTAGCTAGTACGAGTAATTTTGCTTCGATTAATAAAACTACAAAAGTTTGTTTTAGAAACTGATTTTACTTTTTAATTACGCTGCTGCATTTTTGCCGGTAAACTAGAATCAAAAATTTTTTGGGTGATACTTTTGAATTTTTTTTACACATTTCATAATTAATTAGCCATTTGAGACGCGATTTTATTTTCAAGTATTTACACGTGTAATTGAAGAAAATCGCCTTGCAAATATCAAATTGCTTCACTATGTTACGTAACAATTGTGTAACCATTGCATAACACATTGATCTATTACGCTACACTATAAGAGAGAAAGGAAATGAATTTTAGCTTAAAACATGGAAAACTTACCATTATATGAACACAGTGGCAACCAAAAGGAATCCATTCATTTTTCCTTCTTTTCAAAGCCTCGCATGAGTCATCGAATTCATTCGCACATCGCTTTTTCCATAGCAACGCCGTTATTACCATTTACGCATTTTGAAATTTTTATTTGCGCTCATTTTCCTCAAGTTTACCAACTTTTACGTCCTAAAAGATATGGAGGACTATTTCTACTCCTATTTAGAAGTAGCAAAACTTGAAAAATATTACCCTAACTTTGTTAAAAGTGGTATTACACGCTCAAATTTACTAACTAATTTAAAAACCATCGATTATTACAACTTAGGAATAAAAGAGAACAGAGATCAAAAAAAGTTATTTCAGTTAATCGACATTATCAGAAATTTGGATTCTGAAGAACATTCTGGAACAAAAGACACAATGACGTCATCGGCTGTTCAGCAGCGCCAGATTTTGAGAATACCGAGCCAGAGCCCTTCATCGGGTTATGCCAGTCAGCAGTCATCACATCACGTTGTTTCGCCCGAGGATATTTACAGAAGTCTGACGGGGCGAAACACCCAACAAACAACACATACAAATGCGCCAAAGCCAGAATTTCAGAGGTACGTATGGACCTTAAGGACCTTCAATTACCGTTCGTGTTTAATTTCAAGTTTGATGTGTTCTTTAACACCAGCCTCACATTGTGAAGAGTTTATTAAAAATTTATGTCCTTCTAAAAATGCACAGAGAGGCCAGAGTTCGGAAATGGCAAAGCTGTTTGTTTGGGGTCTAGGAAATAAACCCCCTCGGAAAATGACCCCCACGTAAATAAACCCCCATGGAAAAAAAACCCCATTTTAAAATTTAATTTTGGTTCTGATAGTTTGTTCGGTTGTGATAGTTTCATATCAAGTCGCACGGGCCGCTGAGGAATGGCCCTGGCCCGCAAGGCATGGCCAAACGCGCTAAATGCGCAGCTCTTTAATAGTAAAGTGTGGGTTTATTTCCGTGGGGGTTTATTTCCGTGGGGGTTTATTTCCGTAGGGGTTTATTTCCGTTGAGTTTTTTTTCCTATCTAAAATGAAGTGGGTTTTTTCCGTGGGGGTTTCTTTCCGCAACTGGTTTTTTTGATTCAGCAGCAATTTTCAGAAACTTTACGTATTTTTTTTTTTAAAATTGACCTTTAACTTCAGTTAACTTCAATTTTCTTGGATATTGTTGATAACGAAATCAGTTTACCAAATTGCCTAAGAGTATTTCGTCTGGTAATATACGACCCAATTTATTAAATGGAGATGAACCCACAAAATCAAGCCTTCATTTTGAGCCATTGAACCCACACAATCCTGTTTTCAAATTATGATTTCAAAAGACCTCTCAATCAGTTATTAGTTATTACTGAGTGCAGATAGTCCAGTTAGTTGATAAAATTGATTAGTTGGTAAAAATTGTTTTTCACGCTCCACTCCAGTTGAGCGAGCCCTTTTAAGTCGGTTATGTCCAACTCATGCTGATTTCGTGTTAGAAGGTTGAGAGAGAACAACCTAATGTAAATTGTGCTTAAGATAAGCTTGACATAACTTGACAAAAAGCTGTACTTGTTCAACGTATACTTGGCTAGATAAATGAAGCTTCGAAGATCAAGAAAAGACACGAGAAACGGTTATGACAGATGTTCAAGGTTCCGAGGGTAAGACGAGTTGGTGTAATGGTTAGTGTAAAGATTGATAGTAAGAGGAGACGAAGGTTCGAATCCCGTACTGGTCCATTTTAGTTGTTGTATCTGATTTGACCCCTCCCGAACTCAACGGCAAGTTTAATATCAGTACTGATTCAGAGCTATGATCGTGTCACTTTTTAAACCTGTCAGTATAAATGCAAATCTTGGTTATCATTTCAAAATCTAATAAGCTAGGAAACACGTAGCAACAATTGAATGTCCTCTTTGTTTTTAATAATCAGTTGAATCCGTAAAATATAACACAATTGGATTTACCTGTAACATGTACTACTCCACTTTTTAAACCGTATTACCAGTACTTCTAAGTACTATTCCTAAGTTATTGGGACAATTGATTTCAATAGTTATCTTATTACAAAAACACTTTTATATTTCATCAAAAGTGTACGCTGGCGTTCTTTTAAAATCGAAACCTTCTCATACAGAGGTAATTGACCAATGAACCGTTACTTATGATCCGCCAGTTTGAAAAATTTTCGTCTAAAATTTACAAATTTCATTTATTTTTGTTACATTAGATTTGAGTTCAGTCACAATCTAAGGAATTTCATTATTTTGCGCGACGCAGTGTGTTTTATTCCGAACCCGTTAATGGGGGGAGGAACTGTATACTCAAGTGCGTTTTTTTGTTCAGAAAATTTTGGCCGCTGGATGTCGTCGCAGAGAAATGTTTATCAGAGTGTTATCATTGAAAAACTCGTAGAGCGTAGAATTCAAAATTTAAAAGACTTTTTTTGAATTTCGTTTTTTGAGGAGTTATCGAGAATTGAAGTTTTGCGTGAACACGTGATATTTGGCATGATTTTGTTGTAAATTGTCTTCAAATAAAATTTTTATAATAAAAATATTAATTCAAAATTACATTTCACGCCACAAGATGAACCAATTTTGAGTTTCTAAGAGAAGAAAGGCTATAAAAACGACTAATTTTGATCTCATAGTGAAGTTCACTTGAAAAAAAATCGAATTCTTTTTGATTGCTTTATAAGAAAATATTTCGTTTATTTTTTGTTTTTTAAGCCACCTAGGGTCTTGTTACTTTTTATATCGAGGTTCCGTTAATGACAAACCACATTTACAGTCAAATGAATCCCAATCAACAAAAAAATCTTTTTCAATGAACCGCTCATGTTTTTTGGCATCACCTTTGAGTTTTCGTAATTTTAAATGAGTTTTTTTTTATTTTTGAGGTTTTACAAAATTTGAGTCTTACGGCATAGAATTAGTGACAAAAAGTGCAATAAGTTTCGTAGAGTGCATTAACTGAACCTTTCTAGTGCTTTGAGTGGACGGCTAATGGCTGTTAAGACTCTGAAAAATGATTTTGAAAATGGCTCTTATTACTTTGAAAATTAATTAATATATCACTTCAATGCCACAAGATTTCAAAAAAATTTTTGGATATTTTCGTATTATTTGTTCCTCTTGAAATCTTATCACATTAGCTCGGTAATTATAGCTTCCATTGGCCAAAAGAGGACGTTCAATGGATCAGGGATAAAGTCTTCAGAGAAAAGCTTATGTTGCAAATGGCTTCGACACATTCTTCTCGCACTTTTTCACTGAATTTTTGGATTTTGCTTGTATTTGTTGTTCTTTTCATGGTAATAAGATTTATTGCGATGTTTTAATGGTTTAGTGTGCATGAAGAATTTTCCTTCCCGTTCATTGGGAAATTGAGCGTATTTAATGACTTCCGCTGAATACTACTGAATTGAATGGCTGTTAACATTTTAAAAATATTTTTTCGAAAATTTTTTAGAACATTTACCAATCTTAAATCTATTCTCGTGCAGTGTAAGTCAACCTCAGTAATGATCAAACCCTCTTCCTTTCTGAACTAACCTATTTTGTTTTAATTAGCGCTTTTATCTTCTAACTATTAGTAATATAACTTCAATGCCACAAGATTTCAAAAAAAAAAAGATTTCAAATTATGATTTCAAAAGACCTCACAATCAGATATTAGTGATTTCAGATAGTCTAGTTAGTTGGTAAAGTTGATTATAATTCGGATTTTAACCATGCTGGTTTCGTATTCGAAGAATGAGAGAACAACATAATGTAAATTGTGCATAATATAAGCTTGACATAACTTGACAAAAAGCTCTACTTGTTCACCGTATACGTGGCTAGATACATGAAACTTCGAGTATCAGGAAAAGACACGAGAAAGGGTTATGACAGATGTTCAAGATTCCGAGGATAAGACGAGTTGGTGTAATGGTTACTGTAAAGATTGATAGTAAGAGCAGATGATGGTTCGAATCCCGTACTGGTCGATTTTAGTTGTTGTATCTGATTTGACCCCTCCCGGACTCAACGGCAAGTCTAATATCAGTACTGATTCAGAGATTTGATCATGTCACTTTTTACTCCTGTCAGTATAAATGCAAATCTTGGTTATCACTTCAAAATCTACTAAGCTAGAAAACACGTAGCAATAATTGAATGTCCTCTTTGTTTTTACTAAAATTTGAATCCGTATAAAATAACACAATTGGAATTACCTGTAACATATACTACTCCACTTTTTAAACCGTATTACCAGTACTTCTGGGTACTTTTCCTAAGTAATTGGGACAATTGATTTCAATAGTTATCTTGTTACAAAAACACTTTTATATTTCATCAAAATTATACGCTGGCGTTCTTTTAAAATAGAAACTTTCTCATACAGAAGTAATTGACCAATGAACCGTTACTTATGATCCGCCAGTTTGAGCAATTTTCTTCTAAAATTTACAAATTTCATTTCTTTTTGTTACATTAGATTTGAGTTCAGTCACAATCTAGGGAATTTCATTATTTTGCGCGACGCAGTATGTTTTATTCCGAACCCGTTAATGGGGGGAGTAACTGTATACTCAAGTTCGTTTTTTTGTTCAGAAAATTTTGGCCGCTGGATGTCGTCGCAGAGAAATGTGAGTGTTATCATTGAAAAACTCGTACAGCATAGAATTCAAAATTTAAAAGACTTTTTTGAATTTCGTTTTTTTTCGAGGAGTTATCGAGGATTGAAGTTTTGCGTGAACACGTGATATTTGGCATGATTTTGTTGTAAATTGTCTTCAAATAAAATTTTTATAATAAAAATATTAATTCAAAATTACATTTCACGCCACAAGATGAACCAATTTTGAGTTTCTAAGAGAAGAATGGCTATAAAAACGACTAATTTTGATCTCATGGTGAAGTTCACTTGAAAAAAATCGAATTTTTTTGATTGCTTTATAAGAAAATATTTCGTTTATTTTTTGTTTTTTAAGCCACCTAGAGTCTTGTTACTTTTTATATCGAGGTTCCGTTAATGACAAACCACATTTACAGTCAAATGAATCCCAATCAACAAAAAAATCTTTTTCAATGAACCGCTCATGTTTTTTGGCATCACCTTTGAGTTTTCGTAACTTTAAATGAGTTTTTTTTTATTTTTGAGGTTTTACAAAATTTGAGTCTTACGGCATAGAATTAGTGACAAAAAGTGCAATAAGTTTCGTAGAGTGCATTAACTGAACCTTTCTAGTGCTTTGAGTGGACGGCTAATGGCTGTTAAGACTCTGAAAAATGATTTTGAAAATGGCTCTTATTTTTTTGAAAATTAATTAATATATCACTTCAATGCCACAAGATTTCAAAAAAATTTTTGGATATTTTCGTATTATTTGTTCCTCTTGAAATCTTATCACATTAGCTCGGTAATTATAGCTTCCATTGGCCAAAAGAGGACGTTCAATGGATCAGGGATAAAGTCTTCAGAGAAAAGCTTATGTTGCAAATGGCTTCGACACATTCTTCTCGCACTTTTTCACTGAATTTTTGGATTTTGCTTGTATTTGTTGTTCTTTTCATGGTAATAAGATTTATTGCGATGTTTTAATGGTTTAGTGTGCATGAAGAATTTTCCTTTCCGTTCATTGGGAAATTGAGCGTGTTTAATGACTTCCGCTGAATACTACTGAATTGAATGGCTGTTAACATTTTAAAAATATTTTTTCGAAAGTTTTTTAGAACATTTACCAATCTTAAATCTATTCTCGTGCAGTGTAAGTCAACCTCAGTAATGATCAAACCCTCTTCCTTTCTGAACCAACCTATTTTGTTTTAATTAGCGCTTTTATCTTCTAACTTTTAGTAATATAACTTCAATGCCACAAGATTTCAAAAAAAAAGATTTCAAATTATGATTTCAAAAGACCTCACAATCAGATATTAGTGATTTCAGATAGTCTATCTAGTTGGTAAAGTTGATTATAATTCGGATTTTAACCATGCTGGTTTCGTATTCGAAGAATGAGAGAACAACATAATGTAAATTGTGCATAATATAAGCTTGACATAACTTGACAAAAAGCTCTACTTGTTCACCGTATACTTGGCTAGATACATGAAACTTCGAGTATCAGGAAAAGACACGAGAAAGGGTTATGACAGATGTTCAAGATTCCGAGGATAAGACGAGTTGGTGTAATGGTTACTGTAAAGATTGATAGTAAGAGCAGATGATGGTTCGAATCCCGTACTGGTCGATTTTAGTTGTTGTATCTGATTTGACCCCTCCCGGACTCAACGGCAAGTCTAATATCAGTACTGATTCAGAGATTTGATCATGTCACTTTTTACTCCTGTCAGTATAAATGCAAATCTTGGTTATCACTTCAAAATCTACTAAGCTAGAAAACACGTAGCAATAATTGAATGTCCTCTTTGTTTTTACTAAAATTTGAATCCGTATAAAATAACACAATTGGAATTACCTGTAACATATACTACTCCACTTTTTAAACCGTATTACCAGTACTTCTGGGTACTTTTCCTAAGTAATTGGGACAATTGATTTCAATAGTTATCTTGTTACAAAAACACTTTTATATTTCATCAAAATTATACGCTGGCGTTCTTTTAAAATAGAAACTTTCTCATACAGAAGTAATTGACCAATGAACCGTTACTTATGATCCGCCAGTTTGAACAATTTTCTTCTAAAATTTACAAATTTCATTTCTTTTTGTTACATTAGATTTGAGTTCAGTCACAATCTAAGGAATTTCATTATTTTGCGCGACGCAGTGTGTTTTATTCCGAACCCGTTAATGGGGGAAGGAACTGTATACTCAAGTGCGTTTTTTTGTTCAGAAAATTTTGGCCGCTGGATGTCGTCGCAGAGAAATGTGAGTGTTATCATTGAAAAACTCGTACAGCATAGAATTCAAAATTTAAAAGACTTTTTTGAAATTCGTTTTTTTCGAGGAGTTATCGAGGATTGAAGTTTTGCGTGAACACGTGATATTTGGCATGATTTTGTTGTAAATTGTCTTCAAATAAAATTTTTATAATAAAAATATTAATTCAAAATTACATTTCACGCCACAAGATGAACCAATTTTGAGTTTCTAAGAGAAGAAAGGCTATAAAAACGACTAATTTTGATCTCATAGTGAAGTTCACTTGAAAAAAAATTGAATTTTTTTGATTGCTTTATAAGAAATTATTTCGTTTATTTTTTGTTTTTTAAGCCACCTAGAGTCTTGTTACTTTTTATATCGAGGTTCCGTTAATGACAAACCACATTTACAGTCAAATGAATCCCAATCAACAAAAAAATCTTTTTCAATGAACCGCTCATGTTTTTTGGCATCACCTTTGAGTTTTCGTAACTTTAAATGAGTTTTTTTTTATTTTTGAGGTTTTACAAAATTTGAGTCTTACGGCATAGAATTAGTGACAAAAAGTGCAATAAGTTTCGTAGAGTGCATTAACTGAACCTTTCTAGTGCTTTGAGTGGACGGCTAATGGCTGTTAAGACTCTGAAAAATGATTTTGAAAATGGCTCTTATTACTTTGAAAATTAATTAATATATCACTTCAATGCCACAAGATTTCAAAATAATTTTTGGATATTTTCGTATTATTTGTTCCTCTTGAAATCTTATCACATTAGCTCGGTAATTATAGCTTCCATTGGCCAAAAGAGGACGTTCAATGGATCAGGGATAAAGTCTTCAGAGAAAAGCTTATGTTGCAAATGGCTTCGACACATTCTTCTCGCACTTTTTCACTGAATTTTTGGATTTTGCTTGTATTTGTTGTTCTTTTCATGGTAATAAGATTTATTGCGATGTTTTAATGGTTTAGTGTGCATGAAGAATTTTCCTTTCCGTTCATTGGGAAATTGAGCGTATTTAATGACTTCCGCTGAATACTACTGAATTGAATGGCTGTTAACATTTTAAAAATATTTTTTCGAAAGTTTTTTAGAACATTTACCAATCTTAAATCTATTCTCGTGCAGTGTAAGTCAACCTCAGTAATGATCAAACCCTCTTCCTTTCTGAACCAACCTATTTTGTTTTAATTAGCGCTTTTATCTTCTAACTATTAGTAATATAACTTCAATGCCACAAGATTTCAAAAAAAGTTTTTAAAATAATTGGATAATTTCGTAATATTGGTTCCTCCGGAAATCTTACCACATCATCTTGATATTGATAGCCTCCATTGTTTTAGAGCAGACGTTCAATGGATCATAGATAAAGTTTTCAGAGACACACTTATGGTTTAAATGGTTTCGACACTTTCTTCTTGCACTTTTCTTCTGAATTTTTGGATTTTGCCTGTATTTGTTGTTGTTTTTATAGTCAATGAGTTAATTTGCTGTCCTATTGACAAACAAACAAACAATGAAGGAAAAAATCCTTGTTGTCCCGTGGAGGTATAATTAACATTTTTATTAGCTTCTGTTGAAAACTAATGAATCAAATGGCATTGATACTACGGGTTTTCTCAAAAACTTCGTGGTTTTAATATATTTGTATATTTTTTGAAGTCATATAATTAAAAAAGAATCCCATTGATGTTAAAAACTTAATTGAAAATAAAACAGCTTTACTGAAAAGTTCATATTTTAATTGCTTCGAGACTTTTGCACAATTTTTTCGAATTTGCGTTTTTTGCATGTTTTTTTGTTCTTTACTTTGCCTTGAAACGCTGACCGGTGCCATAAGCTTGTAATGTTAGATTGAATGAATGTTGTTTCCCGAAGCAGTTAATTTATAGCGAATAATCTTAAAGTTTCTGAGATTAAACATTTTCAAGAATTTTTCATTTTTTTCATTTTCTGTTGCTCTTTTCGTCAATTTGTAACTTATTCTCTTCAAGTAGAGGTGCCATCCAATTCCTTTGATTTCAAAAATTAACATTTGTACTAATATTATGTCATAATTAGTGTTTTTTTATTGAACCAAATGCGTTTTCATAAAAGATTTGTGAGTGGTGTATTTGTGTGTCTTTTTCACTTCTTGTAGCACATTCGCGTAATAACAGGTCCCATTGATTTTCAAATGTAGCCTAAATGAATTTATTTATTATTTCAGTATCATTTCAGCTGAATTAGTATAGAAACATGAAATAGAAACACATATTATTCAGATAATAGCTAATGATTTTATTGGCTTCTGTAACTTGTGTATTCGCAAGGTTTGTAATTTGTTGTTTGTATTTTTTTGAGTTTTTCTGTATCTTTAGTCCATTCTCTATGGCTCAGTCTCATCAAATACACATCTTATTGGTTTCATAAGCACTTTTCACTAAATTTTTTAAGAACTTTTTTTTTAAAAGCAAATGATTTTTATGACTTTTGAAATTATTTGGTTTCACAAATAATGATTGATTTTTGATTTTCACATCTTTATTTCGTTTTTTTTTTCAAATTGTTACCTCGTCAATTTAGGGAAAATTTTCATCTGCTGTTTAGCTAGAAAAAAGTAAATTTGTGTAGATATGGTCTTATCTGATTGCATTTTGAGGTTGTTAATAGGTGCTTTTAAATTTAAATGTCGAGTTTTTGCCGTGCTCTTTTTTTGTTTTTGCTTTTTTTGTTATTTTTCTCGCAGTCTTTTTAATGGCAGATCTCGTGAGCGATGTGATGAGGCATGGTTTTAAGGAGTTCGGTTAGTAGTTAGGTTGTGTAATGATTTTTTTAAACTCAATTTTCTATTTTTGTTATCCCTTCATTTGGTTGACAATTGAGTCAAAAATATAGATGAGCTCGGGTCGGAACATCATTTGCAAATGCACATTTACGAGCATCCTTGTTGTTTCGTTGCGCAAAACTTAAACATGTGATTGATACTCTCAGCGAGACAATAAAGTTGCGTAGATTATTCTCAAATTTTTAATCAGGACTAATAGTTATGAAAACACATGCGCATAACGATTATGTTAATTTTTGTTAGTAAAGATTGGTGTTTGTTGCTATTAATAAATTTAGTTAATTTGACAAAACAATATCCAATGGAATGGTTTTATGCTTGTAAGCAATGAACTGTTTTAGTAAGGCGCGTGTCCAGCTTTTGCTTTGTGTAAAATATTTTGATGATTTCATCCGTTAAGGAAGAAACTTTTAATGTTTTGTTTAACATATGCACCTAAACGGCGATGTTTTTTCGTCTAGGATAGTATAATTGAAAATATGACAAAACGTTAAAATGGAAAAAAAAGAAAAATATGAAAAATTTAGTAATGATCACTTTTCTTGATTTATGTTTTTGGACAAATGTTTAATATTTTTCTCAGAAAATTGATTAAAGGAAATAAGTATTTGGAGGGAAAGTTGTCAGTTTTCTATTTTTTCCAAGCGGATTACGAACTCAATTTCTGATTGGAAAACCTGTTACAAACATTACTCTTTTAAAAAATTCCACGCCACAGTTGTGTTTTGAGATGATTACAAAAGTCCACTTTGTGAGCAACTAGGTTGATATTGCTCAAAGTAAAAAAATGGACGACTTTGACATCGGTTGTTTTTTGTCCTTATTTACTTCTCCGTTCACCAGAAAACTGGTACACCTAGCTTCGATTATGAGCAAATTTGGAACTATTAACGATGAAGAAAAACGTATAATTTTGAGAGTAAAGGCTTCGCGCCCATAAATTCCGCTGCACTTTGCAAGAAAACTATTAAAAGATACTTTAAATTTGGCCTGTAATTGACTTCTTTAATTCATTTCAATTTAATCTTTGAGATTTTTCCGTTTAGAAAATTTAAAAAAGATATCAATCAAATCGTTAAAAGGAACAACATCCTACAATAAGACTTTATAGAAGAACTGTGATTGAATCGATTCATGGGTAAAACAAAATAAAATAATTTGAAGAAATTGTTCATCAAGAAGGGATAGAATTGATCCGTTTATCATATCCTGTTTCCACATCTTATCATTTGAAAATGATGAGACATTAATGCAAATGCACTGGATTGAAGTGCATTAAGTTTTGTACAATAAAATAAAAAAGGATCGATAATCAAAATTTACTATCACATATCTAGGAAATCTGACATTTTTGGGCTACAAAAGATTTTTTGACCTGACTGGCATTTTGTTTTATTATATTATCGCCGATTTGGTTTTGGTTTTCTGTTGCAGAGTATGAACTTTTAACTAAATATGGAAGCGACTTTCGATAGACCCTATATTGTCATTTTTAAACCGATTACCATTAATACGCAAATTTTGATACAACTTTTGCAATGTTTGGTATAAAGAGCCTATCTAAAATGGAGTTTTCAATTTGAAACAACAGCATTTATTAAGCATTATAAGAAATTTCTGAGCTCAGGATTTTGCATTTTGGAATCCGATTTTTTTCCGATTTCTTAAACATACTTCAAGCATAGTCCCCTTGAGCGTTGAAAACGTTATTAATCAGGTCATGTTTTCCATCTCACATTTTTTTATATATATAAGAAAAATGTAGTGGTTTTCAAAATTTATTCCAACTAAAGTGCTTAGCGCCAGAAGATGAAGAAGCAATTTTTGCTAAGAACAAGATTGCTCTCGTGTTGCAGTACGCAAAAATTGGGCACGGAAGCGCAAATGTTAAAGTAGAATAAAAAATCTCTGCAGCAAAATTTTTAAGCCCACAACGGTCCAGCATTAGAAAAGAAGAAGTAAAGAATAAAAATAAAACCAAAAAACTTAATAATTTTAGGATTTAACTTAAAACGCACTTGATTCAACATTTTGCCACTTTGAAAACTTTGATGCTAACTGCAAAAAGTGAAGTTTTTTGATACAGTCTTTACCTTTGCCAATACTTTATCTGAGTGTTCAACTTTTTTTTGCTAATAATCAAACTTGAAAAGGCAAATGTGACAACTCTTCTGCAAAATTTTCTTTATTAAGTGTTTATATTGATTTTTGAATGAAAATTGGGCTACCTTTCTACAGGGTTTGTTTTCGATTACCGAAGTTTTTAATAAAATACAGTGAGGCTATAGACATCAATATTATTTTTTATCATATTTTTGAATGGAATTCAATCTGGGTTTGATGTTTTATTCTATTTTTCAGTCAACTTCTTTTTAATAATGAAGTTTTAAACTTGTTTGTTTTTTATAGACAAATATGTAAAGTCAAATCTCAAAACAACAAAGTAATTATCAGTCAAGTATTTTTTCAATGAAGTGAAGATTAGTACAATCGAAATGGCAGACAAAAGATCAACGCAACAGAAAAAGCAATTTTTTACTTGGAATTTGAATAAAAGAAAAGACAACAAAAACCACTATTACTGACAAATCAATAAATTTCAACACACAATAAAACATAAATCAAAGTATCAAACCCAAAAGAAAAAATAAAACTTCAAACAAATTTAAATGAGTTTCAGTAGGCAATGCCAGCTTTTCTTGTTAAAGAGATTAACATATGAGATTAACATTCAAAAGTGTTATCTTTACTTCCCTATATACGTTTCAGGAATGAGATTAAGAAATAAGACTTCTGAAAAGAGCAAATAAAGTCAAGTTCTTATCTTCGATTAACTATCAACTGAAAAAAATGTATTTTGACTGTGTCTCACTATTTACCCATAATTACGTCAATTATTAGGATTAAGAAGACAACAAGGATAACCAGAAAATCGTTTAGAACCAAGATTGAGTCGCCTGCATTAAAAAGAAGTGTTACAAAGATTAACTCTATGAGCTGTGAATTCGAACCATTTAAAACTGCAAGTAATTAAAAACTTGAATTTTTGTTCTTATTCTAACAAAGTTTACTGATATTGTTTGCAACACTTTAGCAATCACTTAGGGCTTGCATTACACGAAATGTGATAACACTGCAAAAAAAAACAACAATTAGAGCCGAAATTAATTAAAATCAGTAATAATTACTAAAACTGTTTCGACGAAAACAAATAGTTTCCAAGCAATGTTTATTATTAACTCCTATTCATTACCTTTATGTGAGCTAATCCAAATATCGTTTGAACTCCAATGACATCTGTCATTAACAAAATTTGGCAACCATACAAAATAGGGAAACAAAACTCTAAATCAGGCAACATTTCGCCTGTGTACCATTACACCACAAGGATCGTATAGAATACGTTGCCGAAATGTTACGACAAATCGGTGAAAGAAAAGGCTAGCCAAAAGCTAAAACTGTCATGCCTTAATGCGAAAATTTATACGGAATTTATTAAAACCTATTGGAGAGATAAAAATAATATTCATCAATGAAAACAAAATTTTTAACCGACTAGATCATAAAAACGGTCAAAGTGAAACAAAAGATCAGTGTCGAGGTCACCTAAATCATTTCTGCTCTTGGATCAAACCAACAAAAAATAAGTCAGAACAACAGATTTGAGATTTTTTGATTATTTGGTTAAGAAAATCGTAAGAAAAAAACGAAAAATCGAAATCAAGATGCTGCACTTAAGAAAACTTAGCTTTCAAATATCGATAATATGTTCAAACCAATTTTGAACTGCTCCTTTGTTAATGAAATGGATGCTCTAACTCCACTTGTCATCGACAACAAGAGAAAAGTGAAGGGATTGAGAAAAGACAGTGCACTGATACAATTTAAATTCTTTGAATTGTGAAAAAACACACAAGACAAAATCTGAAATGCCATCTAAGAAATTGCACAAAAAAATTACTCTTTGACTTTGCCAGCAGGCCACTTGACAACTACGTGCAAATAGTTCGAACAATTCAGAGGAATATTTTAAAATAGCTTTCAAAACCGTAGATATTTTTGGGACCAGGTTTTAGTGTCCAATCGTTTCAGTGAAAAGAACGAATGTAAAACCTAACAACTATCTAATTAAGAGTTCTCGTGAGTAACGTCTAAGAGGCCGGCAGAGGCAGGGAAAAATCAAAAAAATTTGAATTATATTAAAAAACTAGTTATTCGCAAAAAATGAGGAATATTTTATTTATAGGTCTTCTAGGTGTCAATATCTTCAAAATAAAGTTTGTAATGCCAAAACTTACGCCTTCTTGAACAGAGGCTCTGTTTTTTTTTAAAAAAATAGTTTTTTTGATGGCTTGATCTCGGAAGGTACAGAAATGACAAAAAAGCGAAGTACTTGAGAAAAAGACAGAAATACATAGGAAATTTGTCTTTTAATACTTTTGAAAACTGAACTGAAAAAAAATTTGGTTTATTGATTATCTACAAAACAGCAACTCCGCAACCCATCAGAAACCAGGTTGGCTATAAGAGTTGAAAAGAGGCGAGAAAAGTTACAAATTTCGGAAAAAAAATTCTGAAATTCTTGGGAATAATGTCCTCAAAATCAAACAGGTGCAGTTGAAATGTATCTTTTTAGCCATAGATAAGCTGCGAATAGGATACCATTGCCCCCAAAAGTGAGAAATCGGGAATTTTAAGATTTAAGAAAAATGAAAAAGTTTTTGATAATTATTTATTTTTAAGTTGAAATTACCAATACAGATACCTCACAAACAGAAATAAAAAATATGTCATTGCTTGGGGCCATTATTAACCTTGACCAGCATTTATAATACTTGCCGTGATTCCACCGGGATTTAAGAATGGTGTATGTAACCAAGCGTGAAAAGATTCTCAGAAGTTGCTTAAAAAGTTTCCAACTGTGTCCTTAGAATTGTTCGTTTGATTTTGATCAACTTTTCGCTTTTTAGTTCGTTTCTCAATTCAGAAAAAGCGGCAAAATTGTTGAGTAAAAATGCTTTTAAAGTTCTTGAGATCTGTTTTGTTTAAAAAATCCATATTTTGTCGAAACTTTGTGTTTCCAATATATCAATTTCAAAATACATTAAGATACGTTTTTGAACAAAATTCAAATTTTAGCAGATGAAATTGAAATCCTTCAAGTTGATAAGTGATAATCTATAAAAAAACAATTGACATCTTTTTTCAAAAATTTTGGACCATTAACAATGAAGCATACGTTGAAGATTCACTAGTAATCACAACAAGAGTTAGCGAAAAAGACTGTCACACATTTTTCATTAGCTTCTTGATTTCCCGTTAAATGGGAAGAACGGGTTTTTAACTTTGGAGAGCAGACAGGAGAATAGTTTCGAATTTACCCATTTTAACACTTTAAGTAAAAGTTAGAGAATTATTTTTGTGTGTACAAACTGATCAGTGTACCGGCTATAGTTGAGACGAAGCAAAGCCGAGTCGAAACGAAGCCTGGAAAAATCATTGAAGCTATAAACAATAAAAGTAGTTCTATAATTGTTTTAGACTACCTGTTTGCAAAGTTTACAAAGCTGAGTGGCTTCTCAGACAATTTCGTTTCAGAAATTTCTCATACAAATTGTCAAACAGCAAGATTCGTTTAATGAAAAAATAGTACAAAGAAATGAATAGCCGGGTCTCTAGTTTTAATTTCTGTCGCTATGCTTGATTTTGAAACAGTTTTGATCAGATTCAGACTACTATTACTAAATAAAGTGCCTCATTAATAAAGAAAATCTAATTATAATCTTCTTTTATCGCACATTACTCTGTCAAAAATAACGTAAAATAGACAGTATCGTTCGTGCTAAGCTGATTGGGGCGCCGAAAACTTTTCAGAAAATTTGCACTTTATATTTGAAGTTTCAATGTTTTTAGATTAAAATCCTGAGTTCATACCCGGCTCGAGAGATTTCCGAAAGTCATGTAAGAAATGCGCCGAAATGCACTGATTTTTCAAAAAGTTGAGCGCAAAAACCTTACATAATAGTGCGCTGAAATGTGCTGAAATGCGCGGAAACTTTGTAAGAACTGCGCAGAAAATTCAGCACAATTCTTACAAAGTTTCAACGCATTTCAGCACATTTCAGCGCAGTATTATGTGAGGTTTTTGCGCTGAAAATTTTGAAAAATCAGCTCATTTCTTACATAATTTCAGCGCATTCAGCGCATTTCTTACAAAAAAATGCGCTGAAACGGCGCTGACATCTCGACCCGGGTATATGTAGTTTGGACGATTATCTCATTACAAGATAAGATAACGGTTTCATGCCAACAATTGTTATCAATAATACTATAGCTGTATCAATTATGATTCCGATGTTTTCGTTTGAACAAGCGCCGCTAATCAAAGATCGCGGCTCATTTTAAAGACTACTAAAAACTATGTCGTCTTTAAAGTACAGGTCGAAGAAACATGCAAAATTGTAAAGTCTGATCATAAACGAGCCGTTAGATGTTCATAGACGGGTTGTGTTTATCATTGCTGACGAGCTATTTTGTTAATTAAAAACACCGTTTATTACTAGATCTCATAAATTGAAGCCTGATGAAAACTTGAACCCTCAGCAGCTCTTAGTTTCTCTCTCTCTCTCTCTCAACCAATGAAGTATCAAAATAATGTTACTGACATCAAGGGATAGCCCTCCCAAAACAAACATTAATCGCTATTTCATAAATGATTTTGGTTCATTGATTGTGAGGTCAAAGTTAAGGTACACGTAAAAAAAATTCAAACTACTAGTAGTTTTTTCAATACCTTAATTTTTCAAAAAATATTAGATGGGCAAAAACACTGGTAAACGCGCACTCAAAGATACAGACACACACACACACACACACACACACACACACACACACACGCAAAAACAAACAAACAAACAAACAAACAAACAAACAAACAAACAAACAAACAAACATACAAGCAAACAAATAAACAAACAAACAAACATACACACACGCATACACACGCACACACACACATATATATACACACACGCATATACATACACGCACGCACGCACTGATGTAAGCACACACACATACGCGTACATACACACACACAAACCCAACCATACTTTTAAGTTTTTACCTGCGATTTGAGTTTAATAAAAATCAATGCAATAACTACGAGCAATTACTTATGCTTTGATCTAAACAAAAAATTGTACATAATTGATTGAACCAAGGCGCAGCATTTAGTGGGTAACATATCATATATTGTGTTGCTCCTTATGATATTTTATAAATATATTATCAACGTAAGATTTTTGATTTTCTGCAAAATAAGAGCATTAAGCTGTCTCAATTTTGATTTTCTACCTTTGCTTGTAAATTCATCCATACGATGTTCATCAAAAAAATTATGGGTAATCTACGACTGCCCTATTTTTTGAACTGAATACTTACTTAAAGAATACTTTTTATATCAATATTTCAAAAGACTGAATTTTGAAAAGCAAAGACGGATGAAAAGCAATTCAATGTGTTAATTACTTAATCAGCATGCCTAAAATGAAGAGTAGAGAGGAAAGTGCGGTATTTTTGCTAAAGCTTATTTTATAAGAAATGGGTGCAAAATCTATCGCCATTTTGCAGTAGTTCTTTTTCAATTTTTACTTCTGGTCTTTTATACCATAACTTTTTCACTAGGTGCAGCGGGACTAGGAAATAAACCCCTACAGCAAAAACAACCTGTTAATTTTAGATAAGAAATAAATCCATAATAAATTAAATCCCAATGAAATAAACCCTCACTGAAAAAATAGTCACCTGAATTTAGATTGGAAGTAAAACCTCAAGGAATTAACCACGCGGAAATAAACCCTTCCTTTCGAACCTAAAAACTTGTTTGTCATACATTGCTCGATTGTGATTGTTTCATATCAAGTCCAACGGCCACTAAAGCATAGCCAGGGCTCACTAGGCCAAACGAGCTAAAAGCGAGTTAACAGTCAAGTAGGGATTTATGTCTGTGGGTTTCTCCATGGGGCTATTTTTCTTTGGGTGTTTTTAGCATGGGATTTTCCCGAAAACGGTTTTGATATAGAGTTTTCATGTGTCTGGTAATCGTGTTATCCTGTTATCCATCGCTTTCTGTTTCTCCTACCTGTTTTTTTTAAAAAATTGACCTCTAAACATTCTTATATTTTTTTTTAAAAAATGCCGCAATTTGGTTTGCTTTATCACATTTTTTCACTTCAGCTGTGATGTTGTAATATTATTTTTTATCATGCTCTATTGGATCCATACTCGCAAATTCTTTCTTTGTCACTTTAAATTGCTAAATATAAACAAGCGTATTGTTTGACAAAATCCGCATGTTTTGCAAACATTCTCGCTTTTTCAGTTCGTTCAGTGTTCTTGTAGTGTTTTTGTTTTCTTGCTGTAAAGTTAAAAACAATTGCTTTTTAAATGGATATGGCTTCTTATATACAAGCGTGTCATGTTTTAAGTAACTCTTTGTTAAAAGTGGTCGTGAAAGATGCATTTTGGGTGTTTTTTGTATTATTATGTTTCATTTGTTTCTTGTAGAATAATTTTTGGTTTCACAAACTCCGCAATATTATTTTTTTTTCATCAAAAATCGTAACTATTAATGGCTTAGCTTTGCACTGAAAATTTACTATAACTTTGATTCGCTAGTCAATTGGTAAAGTAATTCTATGCCGACGTGAAGAAGCTCTGAAATGAGTAGATAAGTGTCAAAATGGAGAATATCAATACCAGCTGAGGCATTTTTCAAAGAATATCAGTGTAAATTTATCTAACATTCGGTTTTGATGATATCAAGCTATTTGATCTTATGGGCCACTGTGGAGTATTCATGCTACATTATTATTACAAATAATTACTTTTCTCGTTTAAGTTTCCTTTTCTTGTGAACTATCAATTTTGTCGTTGATTAAAGTCGATTAAAAGTTTTGGTTCTCTTGTTATTTGTTGATTTAGTTTTTTCAGGAGTTTGAGGAATAATCATAAGGAGGACCGATAATGATCATTCACAATATTGACTTAAAAATCTAAATATCAAGTATTCTACATATCTACATATAATATAAAATAAAAAAAAAGTTCTGGTATAAATATATATATATATATATATATATATATATATTATATATATATATATATATATATATATATATATATATATATATATATATACCAGTGATCTCAGTACAAGATTAGTTATTTGTTTCAATAGAAAGAATAAAAACTGGACGGAGACACACATTTCACGTGTAGCTAAAAAGAATAATCAATCAGCCACATCTCGAGCAAAAAACATTGACTTGATTAAGTATACCCCTAAATTTGTCAAACAACAAAATGAGATTCCCATATCAATTTCTACTGAATTTTCAAACCCAAATTCCTACACAATAGTCATCCAGTTGACCACTTTTTTATTTATTATTTATTTTGAATTAATTTTATTAAGTGATTTCAAATTATCAAAAAGTTGGCCAAAAACAATTACAGCATGTGGACACCAATTACCTCAAGAACATGAATTTTGCATAGGTATCTTAACGTTTAGCGAAAAATTTGCTTTTTGACTTCATGGTGTGAGATCCAATGGTCAAAACTTAATTTGAGAAAGACATCTAATTACAAAAAATATAAGCAGTTTGCCGACAAAAACCGAAAAAGAACAGACAAAATCTCAATTTTCAACATTGTAACGGTAATATCAGCCTTCTATGAGCTGCAAAACGTTTGAGGCAAGACAAGCGCGATGAGAAACATCTGGCCCCAAAATAAAACACGATTTTCTTTGAAATTGAAGAATCTTAAATTTTACAAAAATGGCACTAGTTTTTTCTCAAAAGAGTTAGTTCATTACATATTTTCAAAGTTAACAAGGCAATACCAACAATTGAGGGCGATTGAAAAGTCACGTAAGTTTTTCAAAAATGAATGTTGTAACAGCCAGTAAATTAAATTCCAGAATGAACGCGCAAGGAATAAAATTGAAATAAAAACTCAGTGGTACCTGTTAAAAATGAGATTAAGGGAAACGACAACAAAGAAGACAAATACAGAAAGAATTCAGAAATCAATTGTTTTCTGACAAAATTGCAACGAAAAACAACAAAAACAGGCAAAACAAAATTACTTGGTGTTGGAGTCTCAAGGGTTATCGATTGGAAATATTAAATAAATTTACTTATTGTAGAAAGTTAGAACGCCCAGCGGTAACTGTCATTAATGAGATTCAATGCCATCAAAAGACAATGGGAAAAAAATAACAAATAGATGCAAAACTTAAAAGGTCACCCTCTGGAGTCCAATTGACCTCTCATTAGTCTGAGCTAGTGATCAGATTCCAAGAATAGCAGAAAAACTTTCAAGGTTAAATAAAAAGAAAAACATCAAAAAAGCAATCAAAAGGCCGCACTTGATCACTGGAAAACTTGTCACCATAATCGAAACAAAATGTTAAAACAAATTTACAGCTTTTTTATTTAAAAGCTGTTTCAATGCATTTTTATGTTTTGAAACGAATCATTTCTTTTGTTTTTTTGATATTCTAGCGTTACTAAAATTCCTATTTCAATTTTACTTCTCACTGATGTCTAACGGTCGTAAAAACTTTGAAATGCTTATGAAAAAATGGTTCCCCAATATAATTTCAGTCCTTTCAATTGTAGAAACTACAATGAGACTTTAAAATTGAAAAAAAAGAACTGGTCAAAAATTACACTTAAAATGAACAAAATTACGGTTAAATGTCAAATAATTAAACAAAAAATTTGATTCTTTAAAGACAAAAGTTGGAAAAAAATTTTTTATTTAGAATTCTATTCATGAAGGGTTTTCCAATGATACCACTCTTGTCATTCTATATCCAATAAATCGATGGGCCAGAATTGAGTGAACTATAAAGAGTTGAGCATGTAGTTCCTCTCCCCCACTGAGTAGTGTCAGAACATTTAGAAGTAACTAAAAGGGCAGGACACTATTGGATACCCATGAGATCCGCTTTCAAGTGTCTCAAATATTGCTGGACGAATTGAATACCTTATGTATCTTGGTCTTATCATTCGAACAGCGGGAAGAAGAAAATAGTATACCAGCTTACTAGCGCAGCCGGTAAGTGTAAAAAAAGAAGAATTTGGATCAAAAAATACGACTGTTATCAAAGGGACTTTAATTTAGTGTTTTTAAGGAACTATTAAACTATTTTTTAAATCTTTTTTGAAATTTCACCCTAGTTACTTCATTTATAGTTATTAATTGTAAACTGTTTTCAAGGAACTTAATTCAATTCAATGTGTCACTGTTTTGTAAATCCTTTAAATATACAAGGTGCGCTGAGTGGTTACAAATAATATGATCCCTTAAACTAGGGGGCAAAAAAGGAAAATATCTAGGTTTTTATTCCGCAGATGAATGAAACCCAAAACAAATTGTTCAGCGAAACTTCCACAGTTGTTTTGCATATTAATAAAAGATTTACAAAAAATGTTTGCAAATTTTTACAACAATTTTGCTCGTCTTTTATTGTTATCTTACAGTCATTACGATTCATGTCACGCGCTGATTAGTTTTTCAAGGTAAGCGTAGAGTTTAAGCACAACAATTTAAGAACATTTGTTTGAAAAATTTGCTAAAACAAAATTTTATTGTTAACTAAGCTGATATAAAAAGATTGAAAACATAATTAAAAAAGGAGGATTTTTTGTTTTAAAAAAGCATGAGACGATTGTTATGCCATAGTATAACATGTTTTCTTCTGATATTTTCATCGGTTCAAAATTTCTGAAATTAATCATCAATTAAAGTAAAGATATTTTAATTACAAGATCTTCAAACAAAATTACGATAATTAATCTTAATTACCCAAATATGCATTTTGGCTTGAGATATCCTAGCTTGTAAAATAAAATAAAACATACCGATAAAATTCAGTGCATTAATTTTTATGACACAGATGGTTTTTAATTATCTCTCACAATTATAGCAAGATCTGTTATTAATAATTTTAATTTTTTTCAACCAGGTTGATGTACCATTTTAACTTTTGACAGGCAATCTTTGAACATATGGTTTTTATTCACGCGGTTAACAACATGACTTAAGTTAACAAGTTATAACCATAAGTATAACTAGTAAGATATATACGTGGTTTATGATGTAATTATAAAATTAGAAGTCTATTATAACGACAGCAACACAACAGAGAAATTCTGAATTTTGATTTTAAATTTGTCCCGCTGTCGTCAAATTTTCAAAGCTTTTCAGATTCTGTTTGAAGTTGTTGAGAGAGTTTTTGCTGGTGCAATTTTAATAAGTTATAACTAAAAGTCTAACCAGTTTATAACCTGGATGCCACAATCGTGACTAAACTTTGTTTGCGGCGAAAGTTCATTAAAATCTGAGAAAAGTTGGGATGATTGAACACATTTGTTTTCACAGGTACGTTTTGAAAGTTTCAATTTATTTTTCATAAGTCTTAAAACAGGTCTCCAAGGATATGTTTTGCTGCCTAATATAATAAAATTTTCACACTAATATAAAAAAACGATCTCTTAAGACCTAGTAAACTCTTATAAGATAATGCTCAGCTATCCCATTCCCGTCAGGAAACTGAAATTTGTCTCAGAGTCAAATCTTTCGCTGCATAAATTTTTTCTTTACCATATTTAGTGATACAAATGCTTACGTGACAGAAACCTGTAAGTTAACTTAAAATATCAGTTACTGATAGTCCTGTTAATTATTTGATCTAAGCACAGTGGACTAAATTATAAATTAATTTAACAAGATTAAAAATCGAGACATACAAACTTCTAACTTTTTTTAGGCAACGATCGAGTCACTCCGAATCGGACAGTGACAAGAAAGACGATGACTTGCTCGAAAACCCCCACATCAATCACCATCATAACTTTGAATCTGCCAGCCCGTTGCGGAGAAGCTACCACCCCTCAACCGAGCAGAGCTCCTACTTCGGAAACGCCTCCAACGTCGCCCGAAATAGGCAACCCCCGGGGTCCATCCTGTCAACCGTCCCAGCCAATCAGACCCCAAACAAACCAGCCCCAACATATCAGAATTATTCACAGCAAAATTACGCAGATTTTGAACACGATGATGATGATCAAGATGACAGCAATGATTATTTAAGTTTCAACCCTTCGTTTTACCCATCCGGGCAACAACCCATTTCGCCCAACTCAAGTTTCAGGGCCCGAAAGACTAACCAACATAGCAAACATGGCGAGGGGCAGCCCTATAACTATGGAATCCCGAGTATTAGTCATAATACTAGCACCTCGCCCAGCCCAACGCGGAAAGTCGCAAAAGCTGCGGGACGAAGTTCGGATAAAATCCGAGTTTGTGTTCGGAAGCGACCGATGTTGAAGCGTGAGAAACGAGACGATGTCGATATAGTTCGTGTTAATGACTCGACTGTATTAGTGAACGAAGAAAAAGTTGCGGTTGATATGACGAAATATTCTCATAAACACGAGTACCTTTTTGACGAGGCTTTCTCGGAACGAGATGACAACAAAACTGTTTTCGAGAGAGCCGTTAAACCCTTAATTGAGCATGTTATTAACGGGGGTAAAAGTACCTGCTTCGCCTACGGCCAAACTGGTAGTGGAAAAACACATACAATTATGGGCAGCGGAAACATTTCTCACAACCCTGGGCTATACCTGCTAGCGGCTGATCAAATTTTCAGAACCCTCAGATCGGGTCAAATTGTTTATGTTGCGTTTTTCGAAATATACTGCGGGCAACTTTACGATTTGCTGAATGGCCGAGCAAAATTGCACGCGAGAGAGGATGCAAAACAGAGGGTAAATATTAGTAATTTGCGAGAGACGAGGGTTAATAGTATGGATGACCTTTTAGCGGTTGTGGCCATCGGGGGCAAACATCGAAGCGTGGGTCAATCGGGGGTCAATCCTGATTCGTCAAGGTCACACGCAGTTCTTCAAATCCAACTTAAAAGCCTTCAAAGTGAGAAATCAAGACGAAGTAGCAACAATGACTCACGCTCTGGTCAGGGTAGGATGTCTTTTATTGACTTGGCGGGCAGCGAACGAGCTGCGGAAGCGGGTGATCAAAATAAACAAACGAGACAGGAGGGTGCTGAAATAAACACGTCATTGTTAGCCCTGAAGGAATGTATACGGGCGTTGGATCAGGACTCAAAACATACGCCCTTCAGGCAAAGTAAACTGACCCAAGTTTTGAAGGAGAGTTTTATCGGGGATTCCAAAACTTGCATGATCGCCAACATTTCGCCCACAGTTTCTGCTTGTGATAATACCTTAAACACACTAAGATATGCTGATCGGGTTAAGCAGCTAAAAGCGCAATGTTTTTCAACAAATTCTCCGTCCTCAGCGCAAGCAGTTAATGTGACAAGCACAGCAAGCTCAAACCCAAAGTTTACCCGAAAGGTCAAATCGCTTGTCGCGACTGCCGTTCAATCGCCGAACAAATCTGCAAAAGAACCAAATAGAGCAGCCAAAAAGAAACGGTTCATTGCCGGGTCATCCAGTGGGCTGAAGAGATCAAACAGCGACATTTCAACCATGACTACAACTATGACCACTTTTAATGCCTTAACTATAGATGATATTTCAGATAACACCGACTTTCAAAGGTCAAAATCTGTGGAAAGTTTTGACGAATTGACTTTATATGAGGAAACTACAATTCCGGTGCCAAGGAGCCAAAATGTTGTGCCAGAACCTCAGCAGAATACAGTTCGAATCGACTCACCTGTTTCGGTTTCCTCCGGATCTGTATCGCCAATTTCCGAAATCCCGTCCAGTGCAAAAGTTGGATCCTTTTTTCAAAAACGGGCTGGGAATGACGTAAAACCAGGAGACTTCACTGCTGCTGATAATGAAGTGTTTGCTTCTAACTATCTTCATCATTACGGTCCGGCCAAAGATCCGACGACTGTGTCAACTCGGAAAAGCATTTCGTCGCCTGATCTTCGACGCGAATCTGAATCTCAGTTATCTATTCCAGAGGGCTCTGCTCAACTTCAAACTGAAACCCCTGTATCTAGCCCTCAGAAACAGACCCAATCCAAAAACAATCCAGTCGCGTTCTTCAGAAGTATGAAAAGCCCAAAAAGCAACAACCTGGATCAAGCTGAGAGACGGTCAGTAGCCAGGAATTCAAAATTGGGAACTGCCGACCAAACAAGGTCTCCCAAAAGTCAAAGGAAAATTGTGAAATTTTTTGGGATAGAGTCAAGCAGTTACTCAGAAATTGACCCAAGTGGCGAGGATCCAGTAGCTACGCAGAGACAGAATGCTGATAGTAGAATTGCAGTACCTGATAGGAACATAACTGGCTCTAGTGAGAATTCAAAAACTCCGAAATCATCGGCATCTAAAAGATTCTCAAGTTCAGCGGACGACATCCGCCAAGCGGCTGCAAAAACGCCAACCTCCAGTTCCACTGGCAAAATGTCCAACATCGGAAAACTTTCGTTTGCCGACACGAGGCGACGCCGGAGTCCTTCAGTGTCCGAGGATGAAACTCCGAGTCCACACACATCAAATATTAACATCAGCCGGGCTATTCCAGACCCAAATGTAGATACCCAGCAACCCTCGGCACCCCAACCACCCAACTCGAAACCCTCTCGCCCCAACGTCCGCACAACTCCTCGAGATCGTGCAACTTCTTTCTCGGCAGCCAAGAAAATGAACTTAGCCGACTTTTCTAAACAACCACCCCCAAAAATGGGAAGAGCCGTGGGAAGTTTTGAAAACTTAGTCCAGCAAAATCAACAAGGAGGTTCCGGCAGTCACCCTGTGACACCTGAGAGTACTCAGGAATCACTGACATCTCAGAAGAGACCTAGATCCCGACACTCGTCCAGTGGCGAAGATGCGACATCTGTGATTGGAGAATCGCCAAGGGTCGGGACCGGTTCGGGAGGTTCGTCATCGCCACAAGCCACAGTAAACAGTGCCTCGTCAACAGCTAATAACTCGCCTGAACAAACTCTAGCATCTAACGTCAGTCCGTTGCAAAGTGCAAAACTTGTCGATTCCTCAAATCAGACCACAACCGCAACCGAAGCTCCAACGACAACATCTCAAAGCTTTGTAAGATCTCAAAGTATGCGAACAAATCGTTCTAATGGTCAAAGTGCTTTGTCAACGACCAGCAACCAACGTAGCCGAAGCCAGAGTCCGGGTTCAAAGAACCGAAAAGATTCGAAGTCATCCGCCGGCTCTGGAACTTCAACCCCTTCCAGTAACATCATCCATAAAGCCCAGACCACTTTAATATCAGCTCACAAAGAACATTTAACTCAGGTTTCAAAATGTTGTACCAAAGAACTAAATTGTCTACGAGAAATGGAACTGGGAAATAAAGCGTTTAAAGATTACGTCAAACAAGTTGAAAGTTATCTCGCCCGAAAGCAGAAAGCGATCGCACAAATGCAAGCTCATTTAGCCGAGTACACAAAATTGTGCGAACAAGCAACTCAAAACACAAACACAAATACAAACAGCTGAAAAGTTTGACTCGTAAACATCTAAAAATTGACTAAGTCCTGTAAATAATTTTGTGACAGCCACGCCAAAACAAATTTCAAAATTTAACTTTTTGGCTTGGCATCTATTTAGATTTTCTACTGTAAAAATAAAATTTATATTGTAAATTTGAATGATAAATAATATTGATTATGTAATCGTGAATGATTAGTTCAGGTTCAATAATAGTCATGTACAAATTTGGTGCTTGATTGTGAATATTTAATTTTTTATTCACATCTCTTGTTGCAAAATTTTTCACCGATCGGAGTATAACTATGATAGGGAATAATTAACAAGGGGGATTGGAAACGACGCCCCAATTCCGATACAAGAATTAGCTTTTTAGAACCAAATATTGGTCATTTCATGCCTATTTTTCGACTAAACGCAGGCCACTTTCTGCATTTTTCCCATATATTCCTGAGTTCCCAGGTTGAGGAGCGGTACCCAAGCCAGCTCTGATTAGACAGAATCTTTAGACACGCGCAGGGGGGGGGCAGTGATTAAGCGTACCCCGGTTGAGGTGCCATCCGGAAGTGACTTCTGATCACACCAATTCCAACGCACACGTGTTCCCAGACCAAATTTACAGGGTCTGGGAATTGGTTCGAGCGCACAATAGTATAATCAGAGGTCACTTCGATCTGGGGTGGTATGATCAGAGGTCACTTCGGTCTGGGGATGGTATGATTAGAGGTCACTTCAAGATGGTAATGGTCTGATCAGGGGGCATCAGGGGGCATCATGGGCATATTCAAGCGCACATTATTCTGATCAGAGACCATTTCGAGCGGAAATTTTTTCTTTTGATTATTTGTTTTTTTATCGAGAGATGTTGGCTCTGCCAAGAGGCAACAAAAAGCAGTATCCTGATCACCGACAAATCTTGAGTCTGATGGCTTTGATCAGATCCAAAGAGGTCCAACTGATAGAAAACGACAGTCCCCTTAAAACGAAATTTTGTTCAACTGTAGCACACGACGTTTTATATGGAAAGCTATCTAAATTCATTCATTGAGTTCGAAATATGTGCTAATGGTATAGTAAATAAATTGGACTAATGCACTAATGGTATAGTAAATAAATTCTCAGCAGTTGGGTTTTCTATTTTTTAGCAATACCTTTAGAATGGTCTTTTCTTTAGCCGAATTTAATAATGCAAACATCAATTTTCATAAAAATGAATATATTACAACAAAATTCGTTGATAGTGAAAACCATTCACTGATCAGAGGTGATTTCGAGCGCACAATAATCTGATCAGTAGTGACTTTTGAGCGCACAATAGTCTGATCAGAAATGATTTTGTGCGCACAATCGTCTGGACGATGGTCTGGGTTTGGTCTGGTCCATGGTTGCAAAATCGTCTGGACAATGGTCGATTTTCTGATCAGAGGTCCTTTCCGTCTGGCGCACTTCGAGCGCACACGGTGTTTCGAGCGCACTTTAGTCTAATCAGAGGATACTTTGGTCTGGGATGATCTGATCAGAGGTTACTTTCGTCTGGCACGGTCTGATCAGAGGTCACTTCCGGATGGCACCTCAACCTGGGTAACGCAGCGACAAAGTTTATTGAACTCTTTACGATCTGAATACAGTCAGGCCCAGTCCAGAGTGAACGGTTTCAGACCAGTTCATGCATCTGTATAAATTGATCAGAATTCCGACCAGAGTGTGGGTAGTTCAGTAAGAGTCTAGATAGTGTGATGGTATGGCCTGGATAGTCTGAAAAGAGCAATTTACAAAGCGCGTAAAATTTGATCAAAATCCTCTCGACCGTCAGAAATTTTAATTGTTGACCAGAAAATATCATGCTAAATACTATTAAGTAACAATTTCTGTTGTTGCATTGAGCGTTTTTTGTTTTTAACGAATTAAAAATGTTTATTGATGAACACAGAAGACGTATAAAAAAGTGCAGTGTCCATTTTTTTCAAAATAGTTCATTATATCAATTGTCACTGCCGTCTGAAATTTACACATTTTAATTCGGGTACCCCCAGTTGTGCTTCCCAGGTAGGTACTTCCAACGAAAGTAGGTCTGTAACTCCAGTGTGCAACTCAAAGGAGTCTAACAACACGAGTGCCCAACTCTGGTCTGTCTACTGCCTCTAAGCGCAACTCAAGTTGGTCTGATTAGAACCAATTTCTATCGGGAGGGACTGTGCTGCTTTTTCCAAACCCAATTCAGTCTTATCGGAGCTGGAATAGGTCCCTTTACCTCAACCCTGGTCGGGCAGCAGTATTGGGTCAGGATCAAACATATGCATTCATCAAAGTCTTCAATAAGAATTTTTTAAAAATGAATTCGTTAAATGACTATTTTCAAACAGTGAGCATAAATCATTTTTGCTGATGAGTATTGCTTCTTTGCTCTAAAGCTGCATTCAGGGAAAAAATTATATGAGAAGAAATTTTCGTCCCTTCGTAATTGGATTTGCTTTTGAAGGGAATTGACTATGAAGGATTCGGTTCAGGATTTTTCAAAAAATTTTCACAATTTAGGTTTAAAAGTTAAATTTAGAGCTTCCAAAGACAGTTTTACAAAATTTCTTCTCTATAAAAGAGTTTAACCGACCAATGAATTTTAACATATTTTTTTTAAAAAAAAAACATTGTTTTTAACCATAATTACATTATTGGTTGACCACAAAACGTTGGTGCTCCTAAATTGGGGAACAAATTAACATCAAAAAATCTCGATTGCAAAATTGCAAGGCCATTTTGATTTTGTCGAGAACCCGGAAAACGGACTATGCTGAAACCCGTTCCGCGTGCTTTATAGACCAGCGAAAATATCATTGACCACATTTTTTTTCTTTTATAACATACACATGAAACAATGTATTTAATGAAATGTCATATGGATAGGTCAATTTATGATGCCCGAGATAATAGTTATCAATAATCCAGTATCAAACCTTTTTTTGGTCTCCTGTCTGGAAACACGGAGACATGCGTTTGATTTGTGTCTGATCACAGGTTACTTCGGTCTCGGAACTCAACCTTGGAATGGCATTTAATTAACAGGCTGCACAATCTAATATGAAATCAAAATCACACTTAACTTTGCCCACACAGGCATAAGAAAAAGAAAAAGAACGCTTTGAGTACAGTCGGTTGACCTTGATGTTTTTGCATTCTTTCTAGACAGCGCTTACACAGGCTGATTTCTTTTCTCTGCATCGTATCTTTAACCTATTATTGGACTTGATCTAACTTTTATTGAGCGAATTATTTGACTGTTTTGACTTTTTTTCTTTGATTATCATCGATGGAGAGCATGGATGCAACCAGCAGTAGCAAGGGGCAGAGTATCGTGAGTACAATTGAAAACGATAAGGTAAATGATCTAACAAAAGAAGTTTGGAGCCTCCGCAAAACCGTAGTAGAACAACAGAAACAAATTGTTGCGCTGAAAGATAAACAAGGAAATATAAACGACCGCCTCAGGGCTCAAGAACGCTATACGAGGAAAGATAGTGTGCTAATAATAAACCCCCCTTTTGACGCAAGAAAAAACTGGATTGACAAGGAAATTAAAAAAGAGACTACTGAAAAGAAACAACTAAGAAGAAAAATGAATGAAATAAATTCCGAAGAAAACAAACTTGCATACAAAAAACAAAGTAATCTTGTAAAAAACTTGGAAAGGAAAAAAAGATAGACTTTCTATCAAGAAAAATTACACGTGGAAAGTAGGCAAAATTCGAGAGAATTTTTCAACATCTACAACGAATTGATGGGAAAATCACAAAAACCAGAACAAGATATTTTCACCCAAAACCAAGTTGAAAACTTCAATAACTTTTTCGCGAGTATTGGGAAAAAACTTTCGTCTGAAATTGAACCCAACAATAAAACTAAATTACCACCGGAAAACATCAACTCTTTCTTTTTTAGCAAAATTATCAAAAAAGAAATAGAAGAGGTACTGCATAAAATTCGACCTAAGTACTGCTTAGACTGCTATGGCCTAAATTACATATTTCTAAAGAAAATGTCTGATCCTCTTGCAAGTTGTTTGGAACGACTGTTTCATAGATGCATTATCAAAAGTTATTTTCCTGATGCTTCAAAGATTGCCAAAGTTGTACCCTTACACAAGGAGGGTGACAAACATGAGCCAACAAACTACAGGCCAATCTCCTTGCTACCGACAATCGGGAAGATTTTTGAGAAACTGATCTATAATAGGTTGGTAAAGTTCCTCGATCGCTATCACATTCTGAGTGAAAAACAGTTCGGTTTTCGGAACAAACGGAGCACAGTTGATGCCATTGCTACATTGGTGGAAACAATTCGTCAATTATGGACAAACAGAACTAATGTTTCTTGCTGCACATTTCTCGATCTAAAGAAGGCGTTCGACACAGTTGATCACAAACTTTTGTTACAAAAATATTTTTGTTATGGTTTTCGTAAGGAAACATATAAGCTTATTGAATCGTTCCTGAAGAACCGAGAGCAATACATTCGAATTGGAACAAAGAAATCTTCGTTGAAACTTCGTATAAACAGGTGTCCCCCAAGGGTCTATTCTGGGACCAATTCTGTTCCTTATTTATATTAATGACATCAAATCAATGCAGAAAGAAACAGATCTAATACTGTATGCTGATGACACAGCAATTATAACAGGAAGTAGGAACATTGAACTACTGAACAATCATCAGTTAGCACTAAATGACACAAATGATTGGATAAAAGAAAACAAGCTGGTCCTCAACGCAAATAAAACAAAAAACGTGCTCTTTAATGGTCGACGAAAAATTCAGTTTGAAAAAGAATTTTCTTTCGGTAATGAAACGATTGAGTCAGTAAAGCAGTACAAATATTTAGGTGTGATTATTGATTGTCAATTAAGTTTCCAACATCATGTATCCTACATCGAAAAACGCCTTGTCAAATTTTGTGGCATTTTCTACAGGCTCCGAGAAGTCTTAACATCTCGTCAAATGATCCAAGTTTTTAGAACATACATCAAGCCAATATTGCAATATGGAGTTCTCATCTATGGCTCAACTTCTAAAAATGTGTTAAAAAATCTGGAAAAACTTACAAAACGGTTAATTAAAATTATCTTCTACAAAAGGAGTTTCGAATCGCTGGGCTCATTGAGAGAAGAACATAAACTCTTCACTGTTAGGAAAATTCACATATATGAACTTTTCAAAATTCTGATTAATATCCTTCGGGGCGAATGCAAAATTGCATCCTCGTCAAATTTGTTGAGTGGTCAGGATCTAGAAAACCTTTCAGGCAGTCAGTCTAAAAGGATCTCAACTAGTAAGAACTCATGCGTGAAAAATTGTTTGTATACAAGGTTAAGAAGGTTATTAAACCTAGTTTTAATAATCGAACCAATGTTTGTAGACAAAGTAAAAAACCTGAAAGAAAACGAAATACGTAAACTTTCACACAATTTTTTAGACAATTTCATACTGGAAATTGAACAACTAACGGAAGCAATTTTTAGTTAACAAAAAAACAAAACTACGGATTATGGTATTTATTTTTTTTGTCTCTTTTGTTTTCAATTTACTAAAAACAAACAATTTGATTTACCTTAGTGAATAGGTATTGACAGTGAATTATTTTCCGCTAGAGGCACTTGAAAACAGGTCAGTGAGACCTAATAGTGTGCTCTTGGTTGGTGCGATTTCTATTGATTTTACAAATAGTGTTCTGATTTTGCAATCATTGTAAAATTAATGATAATTATCCTGTACCAACCATAAACAATTTATTATTATTATTATTATTAAACAAACATTAAAGACATGCACATGGGCAGTATTTTCTGAAAATACTGCCCATGTGCATGTCTTTAATGTTTGTTTGATACTGGATTTTTGATAACTATTATCTCGGGCATCATTACCTCACCTTTCAATATCACATTTCATTAAATACATTGTTTTTTCTGTATGTTATAAAAGAAAAATGTGGTCGGTGATATATTCGCTGGTGGTCGATTATTGGTGGCGGTCGATCATTTTGATTGAAAGTTCGAACAGTCAAAAATGACTAATTGATTAGACTCGCAATTTCATTTGCGTAAATTGTGGACTCCGTTTTATGAAAATCCAAACACTCCGTCATCACAAATCCAATTGCTGAGCATCTTCATCGTGAATAAAAGTTAATCTTCGAAATTTTCTATTTGGAATCTTTAGGAGCAAACTTTCGTCATAGGGGCAAAAATGAGAAATTAGAAACCTCCACGTGACACGTTGAAACCAAAGATTTTAGTTCTATACTTCAGGAACCATGAGTGGATCAACTGGAAGCCAACAGACAATAGCATTTCGCTGGACAATAATTGCGGATAGCCAATGGCATCCTCCCCGAGTTGACGTAGTGGCAATATGAACCGGTTTATCCAAAATAAAATTGGCCATGATTAAGCGGTCAAAGCGAAAAGTTGGCCCAGACTCGATTTAGCCCCCAATAGCGCGAACTACCACGAAATAATCAGACAAAACGCTTTTATGTCTCAACAATGCGGGACTATGCAAAATTTCGAGTCTATAAATTGAACGCGAGAAAACTCGAGAAAACTCGAAACTCTGCGACTATGATCAGACCGTTTGATTAAGGAGAAAATAGCTATGATCAGATAGATACACAGCCAGGAAGGTGACAAGATTCGAAATTCAAAGCTTAAGTGCGAAAAAGAGAGAAAATGTTCAAAACTGCGCAAATTAAAACAAGCATGATCCAACGGAACACACTGTGCAAAACTTTGCGACCATGATTAGACAAAGTTTTTTACACGCTGTTTACTCTTTTCATGTCCCATTTATCAAAAAAAATTACTGATAAACAAAACAGAGAATACTGCAATGTAAACTCACAGTGGTATTTGATGAATTGTCAAGCAAAGAAGGAAAACAGCTTTTTGTTTTGTTTTTGTTCTAAATTAAAGCTCAAACATTCAGTAAATCAAAATAAGAGAGAATGCGTAATTACAAAACGTTGCGACCGATTTTGTTAACCTAGTAAAAATACGAATCTTTTCTGTTTTGACCAACCCCCCCCCCCCCCCCCGCACACATTAGTGAGCTCATGTTGCTTACGCCCCCCCCCCCCACGGAACACGTGCTATTTTCTTGCATAGTAACGTGCTATATAACATATAATTTGTAACTGGGGGGTATAAAAAACACTGTGGGCCAAAACAGAATGGATCCATTGGTTATTAAATAAAATTATATGTTTTATAAGTTTTAACCGATAAATTCAAAAATCATTCGCTATTATCTGTCAGAATAGGTTGTTATATATAATTGAGAGTATTTGCAGTTAATTGATGGAAATAAGGAATGGTCTGATTATAAAGAATGGTTTGATTATAATGACCAAACTGATAGAAAACTCAAAAAGAATTTTCAGCCTAGTAATGTATATTCTGTCAATTCTATTAAAGAAACGAAAGAAAGAAAGAAAGAGAGAGAGAGAGAGAGAGAGATGGAAATAGAAACAGAGGGAAAGAGAGAGAGAGAGAGAGAGAGAGAGAGAGAGAGAGACAGAGCGAGCGAGAGAAATAGAGAGAGTGAGAAAAGAGAGGGAGATGGGGAGTTGGTTGATGCATACCCGATAGGAAACAAATCCCTGGAGACAAATCAATATGGTTCGTAAAAACATTCTCCAATTGTTTTAGACTCCTCAACTAAAACAATATTGTTCAACAAGGCACTCAAACCACAGCAAAACGTTTTTTAACCAGTGAGTCGTCAAAGAGTGAGCAACTAACAATCTTTTTAAAAGACAGTAAAAAACACTTCATAACATTTTCATTAGTACACGCTTCATAGAATTTTATTTACTGGGAATTAATTCAGAATCTCAAGAAATTGCCGATATAATTTTTTTCCTCGAAAAAACTTTTTATTTAGAAATTGTATTAATAGACATTAGATCAAGACGTCTACGCTAAAAGCCACCTAAATTCTAAGTTTACATTCAATCTTATTTTCTAGCACTCTAATAGGTTAAATAGCTACTTCGAATGTTTAATTTGCTGTGCGATAAAAAAAATTCAATCATGACGCAATTATACAGGTCCAATTTCTTTTGATTTTCCTCCCGCGGCCATAAATTTAGAAGAGCACGCCATATGAAAAGCTTACATATACAGCTCAATTTGACGGCTCTCTCTCTCTCTCTCTGTGTCTCTACAAATGTTGAAGCTCTTCGCATGGTCAAGAATTTTTCTTCTAACTACAGAAACCAATCTTTTATGTGGAAAATGGTCTATTTTTGTTCTATTTTTAGAATACTGATCCCAGTGGACGGCAAGGTAATGAGGGTGCCAATAGAGGTCTGCACTCATTTGCTAGAGTATCGATGAAGCTTGCATGTGGTAGTCTAATTAATTAAGAACATAAAACTTAATACGTTATTAAGTCACCACCTCGGTGCAAGCGCCCCTGTTTTAAACCACAAAGTCCATCGGGTCACCAAGTTTTTTGTTATAACATATACTTAGGTCAATTAATGATACAGGATTTGTAACTCACTGAGGGGACCATCATTAAAGCACCAAAAAGCACAAAATAAAATTGAAGGTTTAAGAGCAATTGGAATTGATAGTTTTGTCATTTGTATTTTTAGCCTACATGCCTATGTGACTTTTATCAGTCAATATAGAGCAAATATATGAAATAACGCTGACCATAAAGTTAGCTGTCCAAATTACTTCAGCTATTATTGGACAGCTGGCGTAACAATCAGTTTCGATGTACACATGACGAAACAGACAGCACTATTAATGAACAGTTGACGTAAATCAGCACTAATGATCTTAGGGATCTTTTCTGCTAGCCCCCCCCCCCCGCCCCCCGCTTAGTTAGGCACCCCCATTTATAAATGTGTAAACATATTGTTAAAGCTAAGTAATCTTATACGTGAACATATATGAGCAATATGCATTTACTAAAAGCTAGCATAGCTATGGTTGGAAAATATTACGTATTCAACCAATATTTGTTGCATATAACGTAAGCATCATTAAAAATTTCTAGCTAGCAGAAAAGATCCGATCTTAGCACTATAAATTTACGGATACAAAAATCACGCCCTTAAACTAAGGATAAGCGTACTTTATGTGTATATTAGACTACTGCTTTTCAATTTATCGAGTTATAAATGGATTGATACGAGGACAAATGCCGAACGAAACCTTTAAAAACGATCGTCGAAAACAGTCTAATTTGCTTAATTTACGATTGTGCGTGTCTTTTGAATGCTTTAATATAGTCGTCCTGTGAACAATTAAAGGTGTAGATTACGTCATTTGTTCATTAATATTACCTATTATTGCACAGTTGACGAAATAGCCAATATTATTGGACAGATGACGTAACAGGCGCCTGTTTTGTTCAATAGTTGACATAATTTTCACCATTAATGGCCAGTTTTTTGGTAGTAGTGCTATGCTTACCGATACAATAATCGGATCTATTCTGTTCCCCCCCCCCCCCCCCCCCAGCTTAGTAAGCATAAATTTTTTATGACCCAGGCGCACGTGCTATTTTCTTACATAGTAACGTGCTATATAACAGCACATAATTTGTTACTGGGAGTCATAAAAACCCTGGGGGGGGGGGGGGGGGGGGGGGGACAGAGTAGATCCAAAAAGTTGAATGAGCGGGGCAAGCACTAACTGAAAAAAGCACAACAATCGGAGCCGGCAAGACACAGAAATGGCAATAGAGAAGTCATGAAGAGCAGACGCAGTCGAAGCACTACTGCTCAGTCTAAAAGTCAGGGTTCAAGCCAGGGTCGAGCAAAACAGGTTTAAAAACTTTAATTTAATTCGAGCCTTAGGTTTTTATTTTACAAAAAAGAACTTTAATCATTAGCATTTGAGTAAAATTCTTCTGAAAAATGAATAGATATCATGCCAAAGTGGCTGATCATAAAAAAATATTTTCTTGATCACGAACAAAAAGAAGGGAGATGAAATTGTCTCTTATGAAATCTTAACTCATGCCAGCAGATTTTTAGAATCCTAGGTCAAAATATGGAAGAGCTGGTTTTCTTAGAAAATTAAAAACGATGTAAATAAATGTTTCTGATACTCGTTTTGATTTCATAGTGTTGAATCATGGCTTAAACATTTTGTGAAATTCACACTACCAGCTAAAATTTTAAAATGAAGTTTTTGCGATTATTTACCTCACGAATGGTGATTAACAATATTTGGATCTTTTCCGTTTGTGCCCCCCCCCCCCCCCAGCTTAGTGGGCGCATATTATTTGCACCCCCCAGACGCACGTGCAATATTTTTACATAGTAATTTACTATGTAATGGCACGTGCTCTGTAACTGGGGGGCGCATAACGTACTGGGGGGCACAAACGGAAAAGATCCCAATATTTAAACTCACGTTTATATTTATGTAGACAAAATAAGTGAAACACTTTTTTTGAATACAATTGACAAAAAGCAGAATTTTCCAGCGAAAACTTCAATAAGTAAGTTCCTGCAATTTTGGCTCAAAAACAGTGAAAATAAATATTCACCGTTTCTGTGGTAAAAATGAATAAAATGTAGGCACAATAGATCCTAAATATATGAGGACAATATCCGAAGCTGGATTGCGCCTGTATAGTGTCTTATGTAATACCAATAACTACTGTGAAAATAAAAGCCTTTTTTGGCTCATAGAGTCTTATTTTAAAACACAAACTGAAAGTAAAAAATGATTCCCCGTTTTGTTGAAAATCAAACTAATCGGTCAACAATTCTGCAAAATGCAAAAAATGCAGTTGGTCATTTTGTGTCTCGTTGGTCTGTGACCATTGGCTAGACAAAAAAACAGGCAACTGTGGATCCATAACTCCAAAAATCATTCTTTTCTTTTTGAAAAAAAATGCATTCAGATCTTGCAAATTTTAATTAATTGATTATATCGGATAAAATTTTAGTGTGATTATTTAGACCTCCCGGTTCAAAATTTTTTATCGGGAAACTATTTTTTTTGGTGCTAAGCATACTAAAAATTGCCAATTCTTGTTGCTTCCTCCTAGACAAATACGACATTCAATTTTTTGCCGCCAGGCGTCAATTTATCAAAACATATACTATAGAATATCGAAAATTTCAAAATTATTTTCTATTTTAGGACAAAAATGGAATCCCAAATTTGGTTTACATGTAAAAAACTGACTCGTAAGCAAAAAGAAGAAAAGTTGGTGAACTTTTACAACGCAATTTTGTTTCTTATCCACTACCGTATGCAAGACCACGAAATTTTTCATGACAAAAAACCGCCATCAAGTTGTCCATAAGGGTTTCGTTATACGTCTTTTCCTGATCATTAAACTGTTCACCTTAAAAAAAATAAATTGATGTTTACTTCATCAGATTTGCAAACTTGAAACAATTTGCAATTTACAAAACTTCACAAAACTTTTGCAAGCGTGCATAAACTCCATGATACTGGAGCGAGTTGTCATTGTGTTCATAGATCCTGATAGTGGCTATTGGATGCGTTTATAAACTAGGAACCATGATAAATTTTTTCATTCGTGCGCAAAGAAAAATGAAAAATTACAAATTCTCTTGCCAGCCCCATAGAGTGTAAATTTATATATACACTTACCTCAATTAACAAGCGGGTTCAAATTTACAAAACTTAAAAACAAGGAGAGTTGTTTAGTTCTCCTCCAATTGGTGCCAAAACAGATATCAGAGTCTCACAAACATGCTCAAATGGGTTTTTACGACTCAAAGAGGATTATTGAGACTCTACAGGTTTTTACGATTCGAAGAGGAGTTTTGAGATTCTACAGGCTTTTTTAGCAGAAAGAAAGTTTGTTCATATCTTAAATTTTGACTTCTTTCTGTTCGAGCATTTATCTCCGTTTTTGATTGTTGACTTCTGTTTTCGAAGATTGGACTTTAACAGTAGCTTCGCTTGTAATGTATAGGAATTAGGAACTGCTGATAATGTTCAAGGGGTAAAAGTCATTTTGAGATTTTTTGTTCCTATAAAAGTCGCCCCTATTTATCTCAACTACACCGCACAAACCACCCCCCACCACCTATCTACCCCCACCCCAACACCTACCTACCCCCCCCCCCTCCCCACCGCTCCCGCACCCTCCCCCCAACTTACCAAACACCTACCCCTACCCCCTCCCTTCACATAGCTACCGCCACCTACCCCCCAACTACCCAAGGACTACCCACCTCACCAACCTATCCAACCTATCTACGCACCCAGACACCTACCTAGCCCCACACCACCTACCTACCCCCGCCCCAATTTACCCCTCCCCCCTACCCCTAACCCCCAAACTACCCCCTCTCTTCACCTAACTAACCCCACGTGCCCCCCCCCCCCCCACCCAACCCAACTACCCCAGCACTACCCACCTCCCCAACCTATCTACCCACCCACCCCACCTAGCTCCCACCGCACCTACAAAGTTGTCGGCATTTTAAAAACTCTTTAAATTGGTTTGTTGGGCTACTTTTGTTTTTTCTCTTGTCTATTTTGATGTTCTGATTTCAGTAAGGCAAGGTTAGATATTATAATGCACGACGATTCGAGTCGTTTAGGGTATTCTACCGGCTATATTTTTTTGTTCAGACAATTTTTGCCGATCGATATAATAATCGTAGAGAATTGTGAGTGGTATCATTAGAAAGACCGCCCAGCGTTGAATATGGAATTAAAAAGATTTTTTCATTTTTTCATTTTTATAGGGAGTTATCGAGGTTTAAAGCTTTGTGAATATTAGACCTATTTCACCTTTTTTTTCACATTTTTGACCAAATTTTCGTCAATTTTGACCAAACTTTCGTCAATATTGCTAAAATATGCTAAAATTTTTAATTTTTTTGTGTAATTGAATTTATCTCTAAGTATAGAGGAGGGCTGCTGAATTGTTGGATTCAGACAATTTTCGTCGAAAAATGGCTTTTTTAGCCCACTTCTTTTAAATTCGCTGAAAGTAGACACCTTTAAACTGCGACCATAATCTTCTTAATCTCAAAAAATGGCTAGTTGTACTCCTGTTGTCATTAAGAGTCTTCTGGAAATATTATTTTGCCAATTTTTGCAAATTTGAAGTCAATAATTATACAAAATGCATTATTTATTTTTGACAAACTGAAAAATTTTATAAAGAGTCGATCTATTTCGCAACCATTTCAACAATTGAGTGTCTTGTTGGACGCTCAGCAATATCTGAGCTGATCTTGATCTCCCCATATATCCTCATGGTAAAAATTTTTTAGATTTTAATGGGGCGCGACCATTTTTTCAAAAGATTTCCGCTAAGTAAATGTTTTTTATGTAAATTACGGACAAGAATTTCAAATCAGGGCTCAATTAATGATAGATACTGTTTACAATAAAAGAGACCCAACGCGATTATATTATGGTTTCTGACTTAAGCTCACGGTTTTTATGGCTCTGAACAATTGTTTTCGTAAAAATTTTATGGATTGCTTGCGTTTTGTTTTCATTTCTTATGATTTCTGCACGTTTATCAATAATTTAGTTCTGACTAGTTGTTGAGATTTTGTGTTAAGGGCCGTCTTTCTAATCCTTATTGTTCCGACCCCTCTTGAGGGGGGAGGAACTATATACTCAAATGGACTTTTTTTTTTGTTCAGTCAATTTTCGCCGATCGATATATTCATCGTAGAGAGTTGAGACTAGTATCATTAGAAAGCTCGTCCAGCGTAGAATATTGAATTAAAAAGATTTTTTTGAATTTTCGTTTTTTTGCACGGAGTTATCGATGTTTAAACTTCTGAAAAAAGTAGAGTGAATTCACGTTGTTTTATTCACAATTTTCGAAATTTTTGCCTAATTTTTCGTCAATTCTGCTAAAATTTGTTGAAATTTTTAAGAATAGAGTCGTTGATTTAAATTTAAGAACAAACAAGCCTTGTTGACTATTCTGATTTAATTTTTTGGTCAAAACCTCTGGATAATATTTCAAAATTCAGCCTTTTTCATCGAAAACAGGACGAAATAAGCTACTTTAGTCCACTTTGATAAGATTTGCCGGCACTACACCCCCAAACAACAATATTACAATCTTTGTAGACTCAGAAGTGGGCTTTTGCTACATCAACTTCCGCTGAGAGTGCTCTGCAATTAAAACTTTGCTATTTTTTGCTAGCTTTACTCGTTTATTATCAAAAAAGCAAAATTTCTTGGGGTTTTCAACTAACAAATTATCTATATCTACAATATTCGACAAATCAATAGCTCCCAACGGACAATAAGCATTCGCAGGGCTAGTTTTGGGCCAATCTTGGACTGTTACAATCCAAAGAGAATCCGGATTGCAATCAGTCGGTCTTTTTTTCTGAAAAAAGACTTTTTTTTAATAATAAAGAACAGAACATATCAAATGAGAGCTCAGGAGTGATAGGGCCAAATGGCTTCCTAAGCAGCTCCAAACTAATGCATTTAGTTTTTTAATTAAAAGTTATGATCTTATCGACTTTAAAAAAATAATTGATTTTTAAATAAATAATGGCTTAATGAACTTTTCCTCCATTTTTTTAATTTGGCCAACTTGCAGCTTAGCGTCAGCAAAGAAAGAATGCTTCTTCAATCTACTAATTGCAAATTTAGTATCGATTGCGTTCTTAAGCTTGAAGTTATTGTTTTTTGGCTTTCATACCACTAGATTTCAGATTTCTTTTTTGTTTTTAGAAATAGCCAGTTTTTCACGTTTTCTAGTCACATTATAACATTACTGACAGTTCTCCTATCACATTATTAGCGTTGAAAATGAAACACAATTGAACATGTTAAAATCCTTAAAGAAATAGATTATTGTTTTAACGGCTTCGACACTTCTTTCTTCAAGAAATTAATTGAATTTTTTAATTTTGTCTTTAACTGTCATTTTTATTTTGTCATTTCAGTTGTTTGAAATTTTATGTATAGTGATAGGTTTCAATGGCTTTTTATGGAAGAATAGATGAGCCGATATTCTGAAATTAGTACATAGCTGATGGCTTTCATGACTTTGAAAACAATCGTTTTCCAAAACTGAAAATCAAGAACTTTTTAAATTCGCAAGTTTGTTCTTTTTATTTTTCTTTTTGGTACCTAATCTTGTTAGTTACAGGTCAGAGATGACAATATGGATGTAAAGGCAAGTTGTCAAAAGGGATTGATGTCCCAAAATCTATTTTTTTAAAGAATGCGTTATGACCTTACTGACTTCGACACCGGTTTTTCTCAAAAAAAGTAAATTAATTTGATTTTTGTCATGTTTGACGTTCGTTGAAGCAAGAATTATTCTGGATAATTGCAAGTCTCAGAAAATTCCTTTGGATGATTAAACGACCCCATTTAAATTTTTCATTTTGTATATGGGGTTTTTCATGACTTTGGATATAATTATGGCTTGACGGTTTTGACAGCGTTTTCTGGCAAGTTCCATTTGAATATTAGTTTGTTGTTTTTTGTTCTTCTTTTTAGCCGCTTAAAGAAATGAATAAGGACAGGTTCTAATGCCCTTCTATAGAAAAATTGATAATCGTAAACCTTTGGGATATTTTGCTCGATTTCTAACGTTTTTAATGACTTTGAAGTTAATTGTTTTAAAAAATAAGCGAATTTTTTAACTTTACTGTTTTCGTTCTTTTTTGTTTAATTGTTATCAAACCTTTTTATGGACTGGTCCATATCTCTTCTGGTGATTTATAAGTTATTTTGTTCAGTTTTAGGTTCATCTGACGGTATGTTGACTTTGTTATTAAATTTTGTTTTTTAAAACGGACAAAAAGTTTTTGTTGTAATTAATGTTTGTTGTTGTTGTTGTTGTTTGATTTTGCTGTTGGTCTTCACTCGCTTTCTCAATATTGGCATATCACAGCAATTTAATGTTTTAATTTTTACTCCACTGAGTTATTTGCTTTGGAGGCTTATCGTTCATACACAATTTTTTCGAAAAATACTTGGGCTTTTTTTGGGTTTTTTGGAATTCCTAAAAAATAAATTTCGAGTTTTCTATCTGTTCCTCATTTGGTAGAGAATTATGCCAAAATTGTGAATGGGCGGGGTCGGAACCTTATGTGCCATCGCACATTGCTGAGCCGCCTTGTCAAGGATGAAAAATTAAACATTTCAACGTAAGTCACAATTCGAGTAAAAAATAAAGTTCACTTTTAGCTTTTAATTAAGGAGGCTGGATCACTCACGCCTCAATAAATTAAACCAAGTTTTTAAGAGTGTAAAAAGTCAAATTAAAAACTTTTCAGTTTTGTCGAAGTGAGCACATATGCTTCAGTATATTTCTCACTTTTTCCTTTTCATTGATTCCATAGATGGAAACAACGTCGTTGCTATAATCCTGCTTTAGAGCTCCATTTTGTCATCTTTCATGTGTTTTACTTCGGTAGAAAAGTTTCAACCAACGTAAATTGCGTATTACTTTTTGCTGAATATATCTTAGATTGGAAGCTGTGACCATTCAACATAAACTTGGCTAGAGAGAGAGAAAGGGAGAGGGAGACAGAGAGAATGTGAGGAACACGAAATATATTGAAAACGTGTTATGGGGATAACAAAGTTTGAGAACCTAACGACCATTTTGTGTAATGGCATAGTACAATAGACTTACATGTTGGAGATGGTTTATATATCAAGTATTGGTCTATTTTAACAGTAGTTACACCTGCTTAGACCACCCGGGGTGAGGTGGTGGCAATATGTTTCCAAAATTATTGACGAGGGGTGTACCCTACCAGTCGTTAAGTGAACGGTCTGAACCATAATTTTTGTCGCGCTATGTCGAATCATGAGACAACATAATTGCGGATCATAGTTACGAAACGTCTGATTAAATTGCATCAGTTTAATTTAATGTCTTTAGTTTTCTTCTCTTCATAAGCCCGACATGTCAAATCAAATGGCTACAAAAACGCGTTAATTCGTATCATAGTCCATGGTCAATTTTGCGCCCTCAGTCCTATTGAAATATAAAAATTTATATTTCATCTCTGTGGGCAAACTGAGAATGACACCATAACTTCTTATAGTCCCAGAGGGTCGAAACATAAACGCGCTTCCTCGGATTATTGCATGGTAGTTGGCGCCATGTCGAGCTAAATCCAGTCTTAGCCAATTTTTGTCTGGATCGTCTAATCATGGTCAATTTTTGTCCGGATCAACCAGTTCTTATTTCCAACGCCTCACCACGGGCACCCGAACACTTTTTTCAGAAGGAGAGTGCCAGCCAAGTACGAGCTCGTGTTGACACTGCTGGTAAAATTGGAGCTCTCTCATTGGCTAACTTTGAACTAAAACGCGTGCCAGAAAGCCTGAAATCAATACAGAATAAATTGAGGTATGCAAAAAATGGATGAAAATTTCTCAAGTTTTGCGCGGGTTTGGTGCTGAATATTCAGCTAAATCATACAATAAATACATTATACAGTAAATACACTAAAAATAAACAAGATACGCACAACTAATCTCCATTGAAGTTCATTTTCTCATCTCCTATCGAATTCTGTCAATGCTTGTTATCTTGATATTTATTATGGAAACTTTTGGCATCTCTGATTTTTCCCAAGAATAATGAATTCCCAGACACAAGATAGGTACTGGCCGGACAATTTTGGGTCCAGAACAGACCAAAAATTGGTATTGGCCAGACAGAAGGCGCGACCAAATTTTTTTCAGACCAATAGGTTGGGTCACACCGGACCCCAATGTCCGCGACCCGAGTTGGTCTGGCCAATAGGTATCTTGGGTCTGGGAGCTCATCTTGAGTGTTTTCAGATGTTTGGACCTGAGTGTGAACCCATTAGGCCGTTCTGACAGCTTCCCAGGGTGGTTTGGCCACTTTCAGTCACTCAAATCTCTACAGCTGTACAACTGTCACCTCACCCATATCCCACCTGGTACACTTTTATGTTCTCTAAATCCTATTCGAACTCCGGCGGTTATCTGGAAAGATTCTTGCCAATAACGGTTGTGTTACAAGATTTTACTTAAGACTGTTATCTTGCTAGAAGATGGTTATCTTGTCAGGTCTCTCATGCAAGATCTTACTAAAGACGGTCATCTTGCAAGATTCTTGCAATTTTTGAACGAGGTAAGTGACGCCTCCATGACACGATTTTATTGTGAGTCGCGCGCACCTTACAAGAAAACCTTCTTTTTCAGGAAAAAAAGTAATCAGCACAGCTTAAAACGCAAATCTTCATTGACCTAATGAAAACAGATTTGTTTTCTAGTTAATAAATGACTGAGCCACTTTATCAACTTTAATAAAACTGCATTAATGAAAAAAAAACTTAAAAAAACGTTGTGCTTGTTGATCTGCAGCAGTTGCATTAGGAGCAATCAATGATATGCTAAAATACTTTTTCAGCCTTTTTGGTGAATTCAAAGTCCATTCAATAAAAGTTTGAATAGCCGCCGTCAGCCTCTCAAACGCTATTATATAGGTGCTCTCATTTTTTTACAATTCAAAGAATTTGAATTGTATTGAAGCGCTGTTTTTTTTAAAGATTTTACACATTTTTTAAAGACTTTGACCAATCGAAACGGGATAAACAGGTAAAGCCCAGCGGGTACTAAGTTTCATTAGAGACCCAGATTAGGCTTTACTAGTCCTTCAAGTGCTTAGAGTGATGTAGCTGCTGGGATGACCTTACTTTCAGGTTAAAAGATCATTTTTAAGAGTTCTTGGGCTCAAAATGGTGTACTTTTACATGTTTTTTGTAATTTTTTAAAGATTTTTGATTGATTAGTCTTAGATTGAAGTTTTTAAAAATTGATGAAGGTTTTTTGCGAGACACAATTACTTGTTATGACCTTTTTATAAGCTACATGTTTTGGTACTACAAACACATACACGCAAAATGATACTAATTTTTGCAATTTTTATAGATAAATTAATTCGGGTATTTCCAGCCACAGGGGCCAGGGAATCTCTTGTAAGGTTTGATAGTAGGGCCCTGCATAGTCGCTAGTAACAATGGAATGGTTATGGTTTTCAACGTTTAAATGTCTCGAATTTAAGCTTTATTTTGATAAAATCTGCAATTTTTTTTCAAGTTTTCCTAAAATTTTTATCAATTTTTTATATTTGTTCAATCTCAAGAGCCAAAAAACCTTTTCCAGGGTCTGATAAAAAAAATTTGCTGCTTGGTTGTTAGTGTAAATTGAATTATTTTTAACAAATTAATATTTCAAACTTTAGAAACTTTTTGATAAATTTTGCAAGTTTTTTTAAGAATTTGTCTTTTATTTCTCCTTTTTTGTTTTTCTTGCCTCAGTAGCCAAAAAACCTCCTCCAAGTTTTGATGACATGTTATTACATAAATGCTAGGGGGCAAGGGAATGGATTTCAACGTTTTAATAGAACAGAACAAATTTGTATTTTTAAAATTTTTTCTAAAAATTTTGGCCTACCGATTTTATGAGCAAATGAATTTTTAAGGCTTGGATTTGGGTTACTGGATAGCCTCTAGAAAGACAGAAATGATTCTGAAATATTAAAGTCAGGATTTGCAGCAACATTCCTGGACCGATTTTAGAGACAAGAATTGGTTTTGAACATATTTTGGAAATAGGTTTATCTAAAGAGATCAATCATTGCCTTCAGAGTAAAAGTTTTAGCATTGAGTCTTTGTTTATTTTGTTTGACTGCTTTAGTTTCTCAACTTTTTGATACGATTTTGTTTGTTTTTTGGCTGGCATTTCAATTAATCTTCTGGTCAGGTAAGTACTTGTAAGTTTTTCATTCAATTCTCTAGATTATATTTCAGGACTTGCCCTGCTATGTTTTTTTTTTAATTTGCTTTTCCTTTTGATCACGTTTTTCGTTTTGCATAAGTCACGATTTTCACGTTTGACTTCTGACTTATCTCACTCCCCGTTTCACCTGAATGGATTTTAAATTCTTTTATTGATTTCTTTTTTCGCACTGAATTATTCAATGTAGTCAATACAATCAAACTCAAAAGAGCAAAATCAAAAGAAACGGGATAAACCGATAAAGCCCGGTCGATAAGTCATAGTGCATTAGGTTATCGAACTTCGTTAGAGCAATTACTAGCTGATATTAGTATTAAGCTTAATGCCGTTCAGTTTAGAAGTTGAAGTAAGCATAGGTTTAGAATATAACTGAAACTGCAGTGAATTAGAACAAACTTAGGAAAAAATTTTGTGCATTTTAATCTCTTCTTTTTCTTTTTCTGTTTCAATCCCGATGTGCGTCTAAGCGCGTCAACGGCGGCTACTTTCCGGCAATCTGCTGGCTATGTTTTTGTCTTTAAAAAGCTCATGTACGGCTTCTCATGATCATTTTGTTATCACATTTTTGGGTCTCGGAAACAAACCCCTCACGGAAAAAATCAACAAAATAAACACTCCGTGATTACCGCCAAGTCAGTTTCAGTACTGGGCGAGTTTAATTGCACCGCAAGATGCTATGAAGTGCTTATTTTCATCTAAGTTTTGCAAAAAAATTGTTTAGAAAATCTTGCAAGATCACCATTGGAAATCAACCAGAGTGGGTAGCCTTGTCATACAAACCAGAACCTCCTTGTGAAAACTTCGCAATCACAAATAGATATTTCAGGTGTATATAACTCACCAAAATTGGAGACCTTAAATGTTTCTAACAACATCATCCAATTCATCAGTCGAGATATCGGACAACTCACCAACCTCAAAATTTTGAACATATCGTGCAACAGAGTTCAAATTTTGCCCAGTACCCTATCAAAATGTTCCCGATTGGAGGTTCTGGAAGCGAGCGACAATTATTTGGTTAAATTGCCCTCAGGGTTTGGCCGAATCAACATCGTCGAAATTAACTTGAATAGAAATCGACTTGCTGACCTCTCGTGTGAACTTTCGTCATGTTCGCGGCTCAAAATACTTCGCTTAGAGGAAAATTGTCTGACTTTGAGCAAAAACTTGAAAAATGTCTTGGCCAATTCGACAGTTTCGTTAATCTGTCTTGATGGGAATTTGATAACGCAAAAGGAACTCAACAGCACAGAAGAATACGGAAAATATTTGGAGAGGTTTACTGCGACCAAGAAAAAGTTTACTTGACACAGAAATGAGATAAAAACTTTATTTCTCCTTCGAAATATTTTAGTATAGTGGGAAAAATTAGCAAAAATGCATTTTTTTCATTTTTGCAAAATAGTAAAAATTGCAAAATAGTATAAATTTGCATGTTTTCAACGGTTGTTCGCCAGTAGCTAGAAACGAGCGGTCGCACCTGGGGCTGATGGGTGGGGGGTTTTCAACAGTGCGATTGGTGGGGGTAACAGCAAGCGGGGGGTGGGGGCAATAGTGGTTGGGGTCAACAGTGGAGGGGTTTTCAACCTCTAAGAACCGCCCTTCACACCATAAGTCTCCAAAACAGTTTGAGCTGAAACTGAGCTGAAAGACTCTAAGAGCACTTAATACCCGCTCCCTATTTATCCCGTTTTTAACGACGAAAAGTCAAATGGGTCAGACGAAAAATCGGTAAAGCGAAAATTTGCATAAAGACCGACAAGACTATTATAATTGCTACAAATTTCGTTTGAGAGCAATTAACAGTCAATAGGTAATTTACATTAAAAAGTGAATTAAAATTGGTAAAAGTCTACAAGCAATCCTAATTTTGACAAAAGCAACTTCGAACAAGTTTTAAAAAACAGAAACCCACAATAATTCTACTGTAGAAATGCCATCGATATTTTTTAAACTTTTTTCCGGAGACAAGCTGGAAAAACTAAAAGCGTCAGAACATAGGTGGCAGAATGCCAGAAAATAGCCGCAATAGCTTCGTAGATCTGCAGTCTCAAAAAATCGGTAAAAAAGACAGACCAAAAAAATAGTCTTCATTTTAGGCTGAGATGTTATATTTTGAAGTTATTGCTGCCAATAACAATGGCTCTTATATAACCTTTATTCAGAGTGACTCTTTCACTTGACCTTATCTCTTTGAATTAAAGTAAATTTCAAAGTGAGGAAGTCATTTTTGAGAGTGACGTAAGTCACTTGTGACCAAAACCTCAATCACGCGAATGAACAAAAAACTCGATCCACTAAAAGCGAAGAATGACGTCACAAACGCGTTTCAATTGAAATTGCATGAACGAATGAACAAAAAGTGGTCGTGACGTCATATGGTTCTAACAAAAATCTTGACGCCGAAATAAAAAAAAACATAACCCACTAACGTCGGGCGAATTGCTCTCAAACAACCGGCGAGCGGTTGGCTTCGTCAGTAACTAGCCATGGTTTAGTGAGGCTAGCTTTAGATTAAACGATGGAATGTAAGTTGAGCGAAGCGGGGAATCATCGCATCGGGACTGCAAAAGTGGATTGGGGGACTGATGTGGGGTCGGTGGGTGGGTGGTGGTGTGGGATAAATTTCTAAGAACAGCCCTTCACACCATATGTATAAGTCTCCAAAACAGTTTCTGCTAATTGCATACATGGAGACTAGGTGGCTGAACGGCTCTAAGAGAACTTTATGCAAACTGGGCGCTACATCTTGATCCCGCTTCTGAAGACGAATGTCAAAACAAATACTAAAATTCGTGATGTTCAAATCATGCAAGACATTCGATTACATCTGTGAATTATACAGTAACCTATTCTCAAACACTAGAGGAGGTTCAGTGGCTTGTGACGCTGAAAAATCCAAAAACGACAATAAATTTAAAAAAAAAACTTAAAAAAGCAAGTTCTATCAAATAATTGCAAAAATTTGTCACATTAAAAGGTTGAAATTTATTCCATGGCCAATAAAAAAATGTCACTAACTTATTTTCAAACCCCTTAGGAGGTTTTTTGGCCCCTGGGTCTGGAAGGATCTGAATAAGGAAGAAAAAATTTAAGGAAAAAAAGTGAAAAAAATTGCACGTTTTATCAAAAAATATGCTAACATTCGTGATGTTAAAATGTTGAAACTATTCCATTACCACTATAAACTATGCAGTAACCTATTATTATAATTTAGAGGAGTTCCCTTGACACAGAGCTAATAAAAATCAAATAATTTCAAAATTTTTCAAAAAGCTTGTGCAAAACAGTTCAAATTTGCGTGTTTTTAGCGAGCGGTTGTTCGTCAGTAGCTAGAAACGGGGGGGGGGGCACCGAGGGCTGATGGGGGTAACAATGGGGTGGGGGTAACAGCGGGTGGGGCAATAGTGAGGGGGGGGGGTCAACAGTGTAGAGGTCTTCAACCTCTAAGAACCACACCATAAGTATGTCGTAAAAACAGTTTGAGCTGAAACAGAGCTGAAAGGTTCTAAGAGCACTTATTGCCCACTGGGCGCTACCTGTTTATCCCATTTTTGAGGACGAAAATTCAAAAGAGTCGGACGAAAAATCGGTAAAGCGAAAAATCGCATAAAAAAAAGACCGACAGGACTAATATAATTGCTACAAACGTCGTTTGAGAGCAATTAAAAAACAAGAGGAGGCCAATAATAGCCCCAGCTATCGCTGTGCTGCTATTAATAAAAAAATCAAGAAACTACAGGCCTTATGTAATTGCTACAAACTCCGCTTGAGAGCAATTTAAAAGGTTATGATCGGAAATGTTTCATTTAAAGAATTATAGTGACACCAAGACCGACAATTCGATTATCATATCTATATAATCAAACAATTTGAATATGTCTATTAAACTAGCACCATAATTTAACATCTATAAGAACTAAAATCTAAATGGTCACACGCACACGAACTCAATGAGATTTGACTGACAGAAAACAAATGCAAACAAATGGCAGAGCATCTTTGCCAACAAACGCATACGACCATTACTATTTTAAATCAGTTTCCGAATAATGATTACTATTCGAGTTAGAAATAATTTGATCACGTTGATTTGAGTTAATATTTAATTTCGTATCTGATTGTCGACCATCTTGTAGTTGCTTTAAGTTCGCTATTTTCTCCGACGATTGCTGCGATTGTCCAGCTGACCCAGATGGTTGTTTACGTTGTTTATCTACTGGATTTTTGTTCATACTTTTAGCAAATTCGTTCACAAATGAGCCCTGTTGCGCAATTTGTGAAGATACCAACATGTTTATACTGTTCATGTTATTGGTCATGACTTCCAAAACTGTAAGACTGTTTTTCATGATCTGCTGGAATTGATTCTGTTGTTGGATATGTGAGTTCACTATCAACGACATCAACTGTTGAGACGTGAACTCTGAATCGGTCGACTTTTGATTTGAGTTTTGATGTTTGTATTCTTTAGAATCTTGTGGAGCTTTTTTACTACTGCTTTCACTAGTACTGCTATCAAATTGCAATTTTTCTGATGACGGACTGTTCTGCTGATGTTGGAATTTGGACAGATCTAAGTCTGGGCTTCTGGACTCTGGTAATGATCTTGAAATCTGAAACAAGGCCAAACAATCTAAGAAATACATAATTGGCATCAAGGATTTGAGAAAATTATGATCTACACAATCAGATTAATATAAATTTTTTCCTTTGCTCATTCCTCTTTGGGCGAGACCTTGCCTTGATATGGTCCTAAGAATGTACCCAGTAATAGCGCAATGCTAACTCAGCTAAAAACTCCCCTTTGATTGCGTGAGTTTAAGTTTGGAAACGTTAAATTTCATGGAGCATTTTGCCGTTTCCGGAAACGCAACAGATATTGTTTGCCCTATAGCCAAACACCTCGTGAGTTTTCTTAATGAGCATCGAAAAGTCTAAGTGCTTCTACTGCACAAACCGTATTCCTCTATCAGTTGTTCATGAAGCACAAATTTTTGCTCCGCTACATCGCCAACAAGACCCGTTTTTGGTAGAAGCATTGAGAACAGTGTTCGATCGCAGCCAGGAGTTGAAAACTGTCGAACGCGGAACATAAATGCTTTTGCACGATAGATTGAAAATATTTCCTGTGCGCGAGTTGATCGATGGAATGAGGTTTTGACAGCTGGTGACAAATTTGCTGCAGTAAAGGCAGATTCTATTTTATCACGGAATCTGTCGTACCTGGCAATTGCGTCACATCTCAGATTACAGGTACCTAACTGTGTGCTCTATTGGCTTTCCGTAAAGTCTTGAAATCTTTTGTGCCTTGAAATCTTGGACGTGCCTTGTAATCTCGGAAGTACCTCTTGGATCGTCTTTTGTGTGAAGTTTTACAAATTGAATGACTACAATTTGCTGCGAAGCTCATGTGATCGTCCTTTAAACTTAACTTTAATAGGTTGCATTTGATCTACCCCACCCAGTCCAGATCTACTCTGCCACCCCACCCCCACCTCCCCCCCCCCCCCATCTAACTGGGCGTATAACTTCCACTAAGCCCTCAGGCGCACGTACTACTTTATTCTTACATAGTAACGTGTTATATGTTATATTAAAACACATAATTCATAATTTTTAGGTGAGCATTCGGGTGGTCGCGCGGGGTGGGGGCGTGATATATCCCCAAGTACTGTATAAAATATATTAAAGTATTCAGAACTCACTTGTGATATGTTTGATAGCTGATAAATGAGCATAGAGTGAGAGATAGAGGCTAAAAGGAGCAGCATCACCACCAGTCCTTTCACCAGGCTAGAAGATGCCACCTGTTGCACCACTCCACCTATTCCACTCACAGCAGAGCTCCGGTGTCTTCCTAGGCTTCCACCTGGCATGTGTTCCACTAACTCTTCTACAGTTCCTCCATTCGCTGCAATCTGGTCATTTGAAAAAGCAAATGTTCGATCCTAAACAATTAAATCAAATTATATTAAAATCCTCACAACCAGCTTTCGAAATTTTGGATCTTCTGGGTTATATTTTAATGAAATATTTCAGGGAGTTTAAAAGGAATTGGAATTCAACTTACGTCTTTTATAACGCACTCGATAAATATGTAGTAGTAACTTATACAATCGCCAAGTTCATTCCCAATTCCTTCGAAAATCCGGCAGCTAATTTATTTTCTAAGTCCCCAAATATCTCTCATTTGACTACACGAACAATCATCAATGCAAAAACAAACGTCCGCACAATTTTGAAAAGGAAGAAAGATTTTTGGAGAAAGGACGAAGAGTTCTAACCCTATGAATAGACATCTCTCTGCTTACTGCAGACTGAACAGTTGGTCGTCTTCTAATAGTTGTTTGAGCAGACTGATTCGGATATGAGTTCAAATTGTTCGCAGAATCGGATCTCTCACTCGCATCATTGTGATTGTTGTTGCTATTAGACGGCTGCTGTGTAAGGTTCCCTCTCAACGATGTTGAAGCGACACGCGACACTCCTGCATTTGGGGCTATTTTGGATTCGCTAATCTTCAGCTGAAGAGCCTTGTCCAGTGCCTGGATAAAGTAAAAAAAAACCCATCAGATTAACACTTTATCAAGGTACACTTATTACCATAATTCAGTTTTAAATACCAATTCGATTTCATATATATTGAGAAAACGTCCTTTTTACTGCTAAAATTGAATGAAGCTACAATTAACATTGACGCGGCATTTTCAATTAAATTAATTTGGATCTATGCCAGAATACACTCGTTGACCAAAATAAACGCTCAAATTGCTGATAATCCAAATAAAAATTGTCAAGTTTTCTGTCACTGGCATTAAGTTTAACGAGGCTCAGATTACTGCAACTTCTATTTCGAATTTTCTGAGCAAGTAAACTTGTCAGCTTTTCCAATTTATACCTATTAAACTCCTGAATTATATGTATCGATTGATAGAAAAATCTAATGAAACGGCCAAAATTAGGCTGACCAAAGCAGACTTCAGAAACATACAGTGGATCTTTTCCGTTTTTGCGCCCTTCCTATATAACCAGTCTGCTTGCACCCCCAAATATGTACTTTTTGGTCCCTCGAATTAGTAATAATAAATTTCCGGCGCCAGTAGACAATTAGATGGACTTTGGTTTCCGGTTGTCAAACAAATTAGTGTCATGAAGATATTCGTACGAAAGATAAGCGCAAAAATAGCAAAAACTTGCGTTATTCTTTGTCTGCTTAAATTATAAGCATAGTTTAATTACCACATACAATTATGTCTTTAATTCAAAACTTCGCTGCATCATTCAATTGTAAATGCCGTTTGTGCATAATTGTATATTTTAGTGTATGACAAGCAAACAATATGCTATAACATGTATTAGTGGGGGTGCAAATGGACGTGCGGGGGATAACAAAAAAAGATCCCAGACGGTTTCCTGTGTAAAACTTCTATGATTGTTTACTTTTCTCACCTAGTGTATTAACTTCGACGACAGGCATTTCACCATTTAAATTAGCAAAATTAAGTAACTTATACTAATTTACAGACGTACGTGATTTTTGTGTGCGTAGATTAAAGCAATACATGCAAAACTGTCGGATAACTCAACTATCAAATAATGCTATCAAAAACAGATCAAAAATTAAATCTGACACTAAAATCACGAACGCTTCAAAATTAAGTACATCAGAGAAACCAGGGTACCATTTCCTCGGTCACTAAAACTTCGAGGCAGATAGCTTGCTTTGAAAGACTGCACTTAGCCTTAAAGAAGCGAAAGTCCATTTTTTTGTAATTTAATGTCCTATAGGAGACTCAGTTTAGGATAAAAATAGACTTTCTATTCTTTAAATCTAAGTTCAATCTTTCCAAATAAGAAATCTAACTTTTGACACTTGAATCAAACCACTAAAATAATCGGCTACGGAGACGGAGACTTTTGGTTTATTTCAACCAAAATCTGAAAAATCTGTGGTTTAATCTGTAAAATTGAACTCTTAACCTCAATTTCAAATGAAATTCAACACTTTCGTATCCTTAGGCTCTCTAAATAAGTTAGAACAAAATCTTATTCCTCCACGCCGGGCATCGTGCCCAGCACCCGTGTCAGGGCACTAATTCCCTCGAGTGACAAAGATTTTGTACCATATACTTAGAATACTTGTGGCACTGCTTGTTTTTATTAGTTTCACTCTCCCTACGGCTTTGTTTCAATCATTTAATAACTCGATACGTCAAAAAGCAGTAGTTTAATGTGCATTCAATGCGTGTTCATGTATTAGAAGTGTTCTATTCTTTTCAAAATTTGAGTAGACAAAATTTCTCCGTACAAACCAGCGGTTGAAACCTAGCAGTGTAGTATTAAAGCTATATACGTTCAATAATGCGATAAAAATCATAATTTGGTGTTCAATATTACACTGAACGCCCGAAATTAGTAGAAAGAACCAAATTTTTGAGCCAATCACCATATTAATTACATCATCCATCTCCTACATTATTGGCCTTCGTACCCATGGAAAAGAAATGGTAAATTACCAGATACGCCCATGTAAAGTTGATAAACTCTATCTAAGCTATACAGTAAAATAGTTATTTTTTACAATGTATTCATACCTTTTCTACGTCCAATGTTTAACGCAAATGCAACTTTAACCGTAGCTGAACAAAAGTGAAAACATTTTGAAAAAAAAACATTCTTGTTACTGTGAAACTTGCGATTTTGATAAAACTTGGAGTTATCAAATGTATATGATCTTAAGTAATTGAGCCCAAAACTGGTCCACAAATTCAAGTAAGCAATCCTAAATGGGAAACAAATATTACTACGTGCTTGTAAAACACGCATATTAGACAACTGCATTTTGATGCTGCCTGTCATTAGAAGTTTCACTCCAAGGTCTACAGGGCTCGTTTCAATCCATTACTAATTGATGTGTCCAAAGGCACTAGTCTAGTCTATATTTATGTTCGTAAAAACACTATCCTTAACTGAAACACCATCCACCACTAAAAATCACCAACTTGGCACTCGGTCTCATGCATCTTGGTCTCGTGTATTAATTAATTGATGTGGTTTTAAAACCAGTGACTTACCTATCTTTTAACAACTGAAGAGATGAAATGCGCAGTGAAATTACGCACCACTGCTCAAATATTGCTCTTACTAGTCATGAGTTAACGACTTAGTCAAAGCTTCAAACAGCAGTAAGCGCATTAAACTTATAAAAGAAGTATTTTAGTTAAAACACACTCAGTAAAATAACGGTTGGAGCTAATTAGTATCACCTGCATACAATGAAAAGCAGTAAAAGCGAGTAGTTGGTCAAAATTGAAAATATCGCTTATGACCGGTTACTCGCTTATTATATCGGTTACCCACTCGTTAAAATATACACACTTATTGCCGGAAAGAATGTTAAAATGGTTGACCCAATCAACGCGGCGATCCACCATCAACCGTTCTGCACCTAATATATGGCGTGATAGGCGAAAGGTAAGGTGTGTGATTGACACGCCAATGAACGATAGTCCGATCCCGTGCCTCTGTTAAGCTGTCTGTGTGAGGATGAGCTCTAACTTAACCGTAGATGAGAACAATCTAACGTTAATGCACTGTAGATTAGAAGCCTAATGCTGCGATTACGCAGAAACAAAATTATCAACATAACCTACTAACGTCGGGAGAATTGCTCTCAAACGACCGGCGAGCTGTTGCCTTCGTCATTAGCTAGCAACGGTTTATTGAGGCTAGCTTTAGATTAATTGAATGGGCGTAAGGTGAGAGCAGCGGGCGTGCACCCCAGCGGGGGTGCAAAAGTGGATTGGAGGGACTGATGTGGGGGTGGTGGGTGGGTGGGGTTTGGGATCAATTTCTAAGAACCGCCCTTCACACCATAAGTATAAGCCAACAAAACAGTTTCTGTTAATCGCATACTTGAAGACAAGTAGGTCGACAGGCTCTAAGAGAACATAATGCAAACAAGGCACTACCTCTTGATCCCGTTTCTGAAGACGAAAATCAAATCGGTCAGACGAAAAATCGGTCAAGCGAGAAATTGCATAAAAGAGACAAACAGGATTAATATATTTGCTACAAACTGCTTTTGAGAGCAATTAACAATGATTTCCTAAAAAGTGCCTGTTAGGTCACGTACGATAAAAACATTTCTACTATAACTCATTGTTAATGAGGATCAGACATGACATTACGCCACATAACAGCAACTGAAGTAAGGCATCAACAAAGAGAGAGAGAGAGAGAGATGAAACCTGAACGAGAAAGAGGGAAAGAAACCCTAACCAACAGAGAGCAAGAGAGATAGGAATATTTTCCATGATGGGATTCGACTCTGCAACTTATAGTTTTCTAGCGTTGTCAGTAAACAAATCATAGAAAAAAGGGGGGGACCGGTTCGGTAGCGGGGAGCGATGGACTGTTAAGACGTAAAAACTTCTCAAAATGACTTATTGATTGTGAATAGTACCAGCGGTTACTAACTACTGTACATTAAAATCAAATCTAGCGTTTTGTAATGACGCCCAACATTCGAAAACAGATGGCAAAGTTTAAGCGGTTAAAAATGTGCTCGAGATAAAAGAAAACCAATACTCCTGTTCTAGTCATAAAAAGCCAAACTCAATCGTCCAAACAACTGCTGAAGACATCAACTGAAACCAATGAAAACTGTACTGACCACTATAAATCGTGCGGAACCTACAGACTTTTGCAACTACCATAATTGAGCAACTATTTGGCACTTTTTTATGGGGTGGTGCATGGGAAAAAAGAAACAAGTAACAGCAATTGATTATTTACCCTTGGGTCTGTGTTGTTGAATAAACTAAGGTTTAATAGCTTCAATAACCTAATTGTGGCTAACAAAAACTAACCAAATTAACCGAAAGTCAATTGTAGTTGCATTGAACGCAATAACACATCCGCCGAAATTTAGCGCATTTCCTGTAATCAAGTCAGATTAGTAGTTTCGAAATTAAAAAGGATGTAGGCCGTAAAAGTTATAATAATGCATCGATTTAGTTTACATCTATACTTTATGAGAATAGTGAATTTAGAAGTACATTCTAGATGCGATAATTTCATTAAGGCGGAATTAAAGCGTTAAGGTTCAACTAAAATCGGAAACCAAAAGGACGTGCCGTTGGATTAATTGCTAGCATAGAAGATTCGGATTTGCTTATTCTCTCGGTAGAACATAGTCATCTATGACTGATGATATTTCAAATTCTTCACTAAGATATACGTAAAATGTAGTGGATATTCGGTGGATTTATCCCTCCACTCGTTAGGCTATATGAACAACAGCGTTTTCAATGCTAAAACGCTCATTACTTTGTTCATATACGCTTAGCACAAAAATTTATTTTGAGGATAAAGGTGGATCCAAAACTGGCCAGTCGACCAAAGGGGGGGGGGGGTCAAAGTACTTACTTCGCAATGGTTCCTCATTCCAATCTCAACCTGCTCCCTGATGATGTCCTTCATCATGACCCACTTGACGAACTCTGTCTTTGAGAAGAGCTGCAATCTGAATCTGTGTCTGCTGTTTCTAGTCAGGCAGTACTTGGTGTGGATGATGAAACTGTCGCTGAACTTGCTGTGATTGCGCACCGTCGCATGAGCACTGTACAGCTTTAAAAAATAAATAAATGACATGTAAACAGATAAAAATATCTAATGGAGCAGAGGCAGGTTAAATATAGTTTTATCAATTCTTAAGGAACTTCTCAAAATTACTGCTCCTAACTTCTCCCAACTGCTGCTAATCTATAAGAACTCGGATCCATGCCAAACATAGCCGGCAGATTGCCGTAATAGCTGCGAAAGAATAGACCTGCGTACCGTATAATAGAGATAGAAACATATACAGATACAAGTTGAAAAAAATATCGAAGCCGATCAAAAAGCTATGAAAAAAACATTCAGCGATAAATTAATAAAGCTTGTTAAAAATTGATTGCGCAGAAGCCTTTTTATTAGGGACCTTTATTACACATATGAGTTCCTTTGACCTTAAACAAATTCAAATTAAACAAGTGAAAAAGTCATTTTATTGAGTGGGGTAAGTCACGTATGATCACGCAAATAATCATAAAATCTTTGCTAGAGAGAGAATGAGAAATGGCGTCATGCGCGCCCTTAGCGAGGAAGAAGTCATTCAGAAAATTTGATTTTTTTCAGCTTTGCTGCGTGAACAAATGTAAAACGGAAAAAAAGCGATAGACGAAATGAAAAACATAGCAGGAACACAAATTTTGACGTCACGAACACAAATTTTAACTACAAAGCAGTAGAAGTCATTGAAAAAGTCAATTCCAAGAAGTCAGGGTAAGACGAAACAGAAATCTGTTAGACGAAATAAAAAACATAGCAGGACAAGTCCTGACATACAATTCAAAGAATTTTCATTGAATAAACAGAAGACTAGACCTAGAAGGGACTGAGTGAATTGGGAAAACCATTTCCAAAAAAAAAATCAGATCAATAAAATAAAAAAAACAGAAAATCAAAGTCAAAATCACGCATGTGAACAAAAAACCACTAGCGAGAAATGGAAATTTAGTTCAAACAAAAAACTATGCCTAGAATGAACTATGAAAGGATTGAGAAAACCATTTAGAAAAAAAATCCGATCCAAAAATTTGAAAAAACATTAAGATTCAAAGTGAAATTGCCGCATGTGAACAAAAAAACCACTAGCGAACATTTTTTCAAACACCGCTTTCTCACTCTACTTCAAAACTAGAGCGAAAAACTTTCACACCTCAAAACCACCCGCTTTTTCGCTCCACTTCCTGTTTCGGTGTGACCAAAATCACAACTTCAATTTGACTTCAAAAATCATGAAAATGTGTGAACAGATCTTAAAAAAAGAAAGCCCCAATACAATTCACATTCTTTGAATTGTAAAAACCAAGAGCACGGCAATAGAGCTCAGCTCAGCTTACAGCTTCGCAGCTATAATAAGGATTTTTCAGTTTCTTTCCTCCAGGTAGAATAAAGCCATCCGTTTTTGATATTTTCATAGCCATAACGTTCAAAGTGGCAGTTATAAATTGAAACAGCGGTTCACATCTCAAGTTATCAGCCAAATAGCTCACATTAGCTTGTTCACTCCCACAGGCCATCGTAAACGTTTTCATTCACTCTAGGTTAGTGATGAATTCCAATATTCATAGTGATTCATAATCAGGATTTATAGTCATTTGTCAGATGCTACATTCTATCGCCACTTGACTATTGTAATGCATTATATTATTACTGCCTACCTGAAAAAAGACTGAAAAAGCTTCAGAAAGTCCAGAATGCCTCAGAACGCTTTATTTTTGGAAACATCGTTCAACAAGAACAACACAGCTGATGAAAGAGCTATATTGGTTACCAATTAAACAGCGAATTCAGTTTAAAGTCGGCTGTCTTATGCACAAGGTGAAAAACAAAAATGCTCCAGCGTATCTGCAAAGTCTGTTCCGACTTAATGTGGACTCTGCTAACCCAAATAGGCGTGAAATGTTTAGGGTGCCTGCTGGTAAAACAAAATTCCAAAAGCTGCTTTTCCAAACAGTGGATGCCTCTTCTGGAATGGCCTGCAGAGTTATCTTAGAAACGAACCAAATTACAAAGTGTTCAAGCAGATGCTAAAAACGATGCTTTTTTGCCAGGCCTACTAATTCTTATTGATGCACTTTTGAGATCAGAAAAAGTGCTAAGGCCTCCATCATCATCATGAATGATCACGTTTAAAGCCATGACGGGCAAACTAACCCAGATTAAAATATTTTCTACAATTCTTTTTGCAACACAACTGATATTGTGAATTCAAGTTTGATCAAAGCATATTTGTGACAAATGCTAATCATAATATTAGATTATTAAACACAAATAGATTAATATCCTGATGAATAGTTTAAACTTCTTCGAGTAACGGGTAAAAAAAACTGTACCTTTTTCTCGATAAACTCAGCAGGATCGACGTACTGCATTTCAGTGCAAGCGACAGTTTTGGGTGCTATGGGTACATTGGAGTTGGTGGGCATCACATAAGTCAGTTCCCTCTGCTGCTTCTTCTTGCCTCCTCTCCCATTTAACTCCCCTCCGCCTCCCCCAGAAGCACTCCCCTCTGAGGGTACATTCTGCCAACTTCCACACTTGAAGTCTGTAGCGTCTCTCCGTTTTAGCACCTAAAAATGACAACTTTATTATGATCCGTTAAAATTTTTTATCGGTTGATAGCAAACGGTAGATACGCAATAGACGCTAATTAATTAATTACTTTCGCAAAATTTTTAAAATATTCTTGAATTTTGACTATATTTGGCTTTCTCAACTAAGCCAATTTTTGGAAACCCGACTGGAACTCTTATCTTGTATAAATGAAACCTTTTAATGTATTCATGAGCTTTAAACTTCTGTTAGATAATGGGTTTTAAATTTTAAAACATTAATAAACATACCCGGCAAATTGCCGGAAAATAGCCGCCGTTGATTCCAATAAGCATGATTGGGATTGAAATAACAGAAGATATTGAAAAAAAAAAGATTTTTGTGCAAAAACATTTTTTTAAGTCCGATTTATTTTGATGGCATTTCGTGGTTGAACTTACTTCTGTTTTAGAGAGAGGCTACAGGGGCTACTATCAATACCAATAAGCATTAGAGATGGTAACTAAGACTTATAGGAACGACGTTCAATTAGCGGGCATCTAAAATTGGGCTTTATGGGTTTATCCCGTTTCTACTTCTGACTTCAATTTTTTATACTGACTCTGTTCATTTTGAATTGCTTTGCTGAGCAACTGATGTTCAAAATCACTTTTAGCAGAATGAGAGAAGAGAGAAACTAGCCTAGAGAAGTCAAAAAGATTTCACGCAAAATGTTGAAAAGGCGGCAAAATGAGGTAAAGCGAAACATTTTTTTATTCTGAGAAGATGAGGGCGGCTATTAAACATTGCAATTAATGTCTTTTGACGATGTGTAAATTGTTCTCATTAACAAGAAATCCAAGCTGCTTCTTTCTGAAACGTATGTGCACATAAGAACTTTTTTGCTTTTCCGACTTTGATTTCTCTAGAAATTAAAAGTGAATTTTTGGTGATTTGCGAATAACTGTTTTTTAGTTGACTTGTGTCTCAGTCTCAATAAAAGACATTTCTGTTCAGTCAGCCTTCTGATAAAGTCTTAACATAGCCGTCAGAGTGCTGGAAAATAGCCGCGATATAAGCTTGTTGCCTTCCGTGAATTGAAACAACTAAAGAAATAAGATTGACAGATCGACCACCAGCTTTTTAATAGAGCACTAGACTTTTTGGGTTAGATTCGGACTGTCATTTTAAGAAGACACATACGCTCTATAAAGAAAAAGACCTAATAGAGCTTTTTCAAAAATAATATTCAAAATCAAAAGGCCAAGACTCTAATACTCAAGAATTAGGGTATATACGTTTGGCACTACTTAGATGCACACTATTGACCTTAAACTAGTAAATGTTCATAAAATTTGAAGTTCATTAAGCGAGTTCAGAAGTCATTTTTTTAGTGAGGTAAGTCACGCAACTGACCAAAAATTAGAAAAAATGACCTCACGCACACAAATTTTACCTGCAAAGCAGTCGAAATCACATATTGAAAGTCTATTCCAAGAAGTCGGGTCGCAAGAATCATCGATGGAGACGACGAATTAAAAAACATAGGACATGCCATGAAATACAATTCAAAAAAAATGTATTAATTTGTGACCTGACAATCATTTACTCCGCTTTAAAAGGCAAATGAGAGCCGTTAGTAATGAGACTAACCAATAAAATAACACCAGAGCAACAAAACTAAGCAAGACTAAAAATGCAACTTTTTTTTGAAAAGACAGGATCAAAATAAAAAAACAACTGCTATGAAGTTAAACTGCCAACTATAATCCTATACTTCTCATTAGCAACCGGTCATTAAATGTTGACGGGTCCTCTCACTAAAAATATTAAATCATAAATTCAAAAAAATAACCAAAAATAGCAATAAAACTCGTTGAATATATTTCAAGAACACTTAGTATAAAAGTCACAAAACGCAACATCTCCTGAAGGATACAATTATATCCATTAATTGATTACTCAATGACCACCGTTGAGACCTGTATTCAATGAGATTCAGTGATAAGAGAGCAATAAGTACAACTACTAGCAAAATTTAAAAAAATCACTAGGCTTTTTTCAAAACCGAACAAGCGTATAAGTCACAAAAGCAATAGCTGTGAAATCAAATGACTTGCTTTCATTGAAACCTTTTTAGCAACCAATGAGACCGGCCGATAATGACACTAAGTTAAGACGACAACGTTGAAAAGACAAACGCGCAAAACTCAAAAACTTCGATATTATTGATAACAATTAGTGTCAAACTCATACAAATCACTAGCTTTGAACAAAAATGATTAATTCCATAAACGTAATCCCTATTAGCAGCATCACAGACCTGTCCCTAATGAGATTAAATGATATGACATCAAAAAGTACGATAAATACTTGCAGAACTCAAAAATTCACTCAAAATTTTTGAAAAAAGTAGTGTCAAAGTCGTGAAAACCACTAGCTGTTAACTCGAGCTGTTAATTAATTTCTTTTATGCCTCATTAGCAACTAATCAGACCTGTCATTGATGATACTAAGTGATAAGACAAGAGATAATTTTAAAAAAGGTGGCAAAATCTAAAATTCACTAATATTTTATGACAAATAATGAAGTCATAAAAACTTTTAGCTACCCTTAATGAATTTAAGCAAGGTATTTTGAATTCCGTCACGCCTCAAACCTAGTCAATTTTTCACTCCCTTTACTATTTCAGTGTGACCAAAATCACCACTCTAATTTGACTTCTCACTGACGTGAAAAAGCCGAAAAAAGCGTGAAGAGATCTTAAAAGACAGCGCACCAATACAATTCAAATTCTTTCAATTGTAAAAAGCACAATGTCTCCAATAATAGCCGCTATCGCTTCATGACAATTAATAAAACTTAACTTTTTTGAAGGTAGCCTATCTCCATTTTAATTGGTAGACAATTAAGCCAAGAATGTGGATAAGCGAAGACGGAACATTGTGCCATAGTACACTAGAGAGCCTCCTTGTTTTCTTATTTCATGAAGCACATACTGTAAATTATTCATTCCATCCACTTTAGATGCGTTATCAAGCTGGAACCAAATAACCATTGATCCCAAAAAGAATTTCATTGACATGATCATTTTCACATGGTAGCTTAAATCGATCACCTTCTGGTCTTGTTTTCAATTTACGAGACACTATGAAATAAAACATAGCCTGCATATTGCCGGCAAATAGCCGCGATAAACGCTTGTGGCCTTTCATGAATTGAAACAACTAAAGAAATAAGATAGACAGGTTGACCACCAGTCCTTTAATATACCACTAGACTTTTTGGGTTAGCTTCGGACTGTCATTTTTATGAGACACATAAGCTCTATAAGGAGAAAACCCTAATAGGGCTTTCCAAAATTAGGATCTTTTCCGTTTGTGCCCCCTCAGCTTAGTGGGCGCATATTATTTGCACCCCCAGATGCACGTGCAATATTTGGGGGGGCACAAACGAAAAAGATCACAAAATTAATATTCGAAATCAAAAACTCAAGACTAATATTCAAGAATTAGGGCATATGTTTGGCACTACTTAGATGCACACTATTGACCTTTAATTTCATAAGTGAGCTCAGAAGTCATTTTTTTGAGTGAGTTAAGTCATTGAAAAAGTCAATTCCAAGAAGTCACGGTAAGACGAAACAAAAATCTGTTAGACGAAGTAAAAAAACATAGCAGCACTAGTCCTGGCGTACAATTCAAAGAATTTTCATTGACTAAACAGAAAACTAGACCAAGAACGGACTATAAAAGGATTGGGAAAGGAAAACCATTTAGAAAAAAAACCAATCCAAAAAATCGAAAAAACTAAAAATCAAAGTGAAATTGCCGCATGTGAACAAAAAAGCACTAGCGAGAAAGCAAATTTTTGTTCAAATACATTTTTCTCACTCTACTTTAAAATTAGAGCGAAAAATTTCACGCCGCAAAACCACCCGCTTTTTCGCTCCACTTCATGCTTTGGCGTGACCAAAATCACTACTCCAATTTGACTTCAAATATCATGAAAATGTGTGAACAGATCTTAAAAAAAGACAGCGCCCCAATACAATTCAAATTCTTTGAATTGTAAAAAATTTAGGAGCACTGTAATAGCCGCCTAGAACTGAGGACGCGGCTATTAATAATCTACAACATTCAGGTTAAAAGGATCTTAAGAACACTGCAGCCATAACGTCCCTTCAGCAGTCGATTAAAATGTATTACTGGAAACCCAAAGCTTTGGAGCTATAATAGCTACTAACAAACCAGAGCAAATCTTCTCTCCAACTCGCAACACTAATTGACATGCCTCTTATAACTTATACCTCTTCTCAAATTTGTTCTGAAAGCTATAAACAGTCAACAAACTTAAGATTTTTGCAATTATCTTTTCACTTTTAAACAATCCTGTGTAAGGGTAATCCTCAGAAGTTACGATCTGAAATTGTTAGAAGAGCCCCTTTGTAAACCAAAGATAAAAATTCCATTTGGTATCGAGGTGCTAAACTTTATAACAGACTGATTAAAATTAAGAGTTATTTCATCAGACTTGGATTTGTCTTCTGGAAAGAAAATATCCAATTTTTGCCACCAAATAAAACTCCTATTTAGTCAATAATTATGAACTAACAAGATTAATATTCGAATAAAAATCAACCATCTTAATTATTTGAAAATCAAAAACTACCTCGACTGCAAAATGATGAGCAGTCAATCTCTGGATGACTAGTCAATCTTTTATAGCAACAAGTTTCTTTCCTCGCTGGGCTTCGCATTAATTTCTTTAGAAGTACATATCATTAATACTACTCTAATTGTTTGTTAGTTCGAGAGGCACTGAATTCAGAAATGATGCTAGGTCCATTATATATGCTAAGTGATTATTGTTAATTTGTAATTAGTGGCAGATTGAAATAGCAGATTCGAACGATCTCGTTATCTGTCCTCGCTTATTGTTGATTTGTATCACAATAACGAAATTGATTTTTTCTTTCTTTCTAACTTATGGTAACACATTAAAATCGATCGCTTCCTGTTCACAACATTACCTGATGATAGAAGTCGCTCTTCATGAAAAGCATGTTGAAAGCACTGTCCACACTGATGTAGTAGACATTGTCTAGGTACATGGTATAGTCGCTCTTCTTGTCATGTACACTACAATGGCACTGCACCTCCTCAATGTCCGAGGAGGCAATCGCGGGTTCCGGGTGGTCATTCTCTTCATCATCCTCATCTTCGATGAAGACAGGTCGGGTAGAGGATGGGTTTGTTATGTTAAGAGGGTTCGTCAACTCATCACTACAGAACGACACCATTGATATTCTGTCATGATAGTTACTTCACAGAAAAATTAAATATTGTACCAAAAGTTGAAAAAGCTATTTGATTATAAAGCGGTTTTGAAACATTCAAACGCTACAAAATAAAATAAAACGAAGCGACAGATAGTACATTTTCTCCGATCAGCTCAATTGAACTGCATATAAACACTACACTCTGGGGAACTTCATTTTTAAGGCAATCTTCACTGAAAAAATTCTGCCAATCAAAATGAAGTTGAGCTCAGTATCCTTTAAAAATTAAAAACGGAAACTACTCCAGTCACGCAAATCTCGCATAAAAAGACTGACCAAAATAAATCACGTCGTTGAGAAAAAAATTCAAAAGGACTCAAATACTTTGTAAAACTTTGCAGGAACAATGGAAGAAACCGACATACTAATACTTTATTTAAAAAAGCTTGATATTAGCCTTGGCGTAAGCAACTCAGCTATTAACCGCTTTGAATGAATTTATGTAGTACGAAAACATAAATTTTTGACTTTTACCCTCTTGCAATCACATCTCAAAAATATTACAAATACCCACCGCTTTGCCCTGGACCCATATCTGACAGACCGCTGTCGCGAATTTCTCCTGACAAGTTCACAATTATCGGGATCGTCCTTGCCTGTCTTCTTTACATTCACATCTGAACTGGAGCTATCAAATTTGTGACTCTTCTTAGAATACGAGGATCGGTAATGGTGAGAGTAAGGCATATCTTTACTGAGTCGTTTACGCTTATACGCGTGCCATATGATAAGAAGCATTTAGCTAATACCAAAAATTCTAGGTATCAATTTGGAATTTGGCCGGACCAATCATTACTTCAAACTATTTGGTCCAAATTTCAAGAACGCAGTGCTGAACATATGTACAGTAAAGACTAAGTGGCAAATTTGCTGATAATCAACATTGTTTGTTAATGTAGTCATTCGATCACCTGAGTTGTTTACCATGAACTACAAATTTCAATCAATCTCGGCTATTTTGAACTGAAATGCCTCACCTTTCTGATCAAATTCTTGGTACAATATTGAAATGCTCGACAATAAACTAAAGCATTCCTTTGAGTCACTGATTGAACCAGTTCATACAGCTACAATATCCTCTGAATATCGTTGTCAGATGGTTCGAAAAGTTGCAATAATCCGAATAATGATTTTAATTAGTACATATAAACATAAACCGACAAATCGACCGAGCACTACAGATCACTCCAAAATGATGAACGAAAGCGTGAAAAAGTCACTTGAGAAGTCAACGAATGTTCTAGAAGAAAAGCGCAAAATTGTCAAGCGAAAGATTTGCATTAAAAAAGACACACGTTTACAATAATTGCTATGAACTGCGTTCAAGAGCAATTATAAAGCTCAGAACAATTTTATAATAATTAGTATAATACGTGTTGCAGCACTAAATTTCTGCAGTCGCAAAGATATTTGAAATTAATTTGCACCTAAAGTATTTGTCTAATTAAACAAAATTCAACATTGTAACTTAAAATTGATATCTAACCAAGAAATTCATTGCTTCGACCTTAAAAAAATTTATTTCGAGATTGGCGACTTTTTTGCTTAGTCAACTTTGACCGAATGATTGCAGAGACACACAAGAAAAGGCAGCATTGAAAACCTCTCGGAAAGTCCAATCAAATTTTGGAGATGTTTTCAAGTTATTTTGTTTCTTGCAAAAGGCGGCCTTTCATTTCTTGACATATTTACACCTCATGTGAGCTTAGATGTAACTTGAAAAAAAAAGCAATAGCTACATTGAATACCTATGTCAACATCGATATCGTGAACATGCTTAAAGCTCTGTCAACATATACTAGATTCGGGAGCTCTCCAGGGAGATTGTTGACGCGGCTATTAATAATTATTCACTGTGTATCGACACGTACTCGGTAACTGGAAAGGAGTGCATAACGTACTTGGATGGGGGAACAAACGGAAAAGTCCAACATTTGAATTATAGGAATGACAAAATTCTTCAACTACGGCGAAGCATAGGTGTTACAGCGTCAATTGTTATAACAATTACTATTTTCAACTGCCACAAATGTTTACAAAATAGCAAAGATAGGATTTACCGAAACACCGAAATTCTAATACCTTGTTAGTAGTAAGTTAGTAATAAACTGGAATTTTTCCGTTGTTGAAAGACAGATCTATCAATTACCAGCAAAACAATTCAGTCACTTGAACTTCAGTGACCTCTAGTAGCATTTTCATACGTTCAACAGAAAGTAGAATTGAGAAGAATTGGAAAGAGCTAGCACAAATTTAAGAACAGAGCAAGTAGTAATAAAAGTGCGTAGAACTAATCACTCATAAAGTAAAGCATTTATTCTGAGTACGTACAAAGTTCGTATTACACAAATATATCTGCTTCGAAAAATGATTTAGAAAAGTTCTTTTGAAGCTTTAGAGAATAAAAACCATTCAAAATTAGAACAAGACTAACTAATTACGGACACGTTTCTGCCGAATAACATCTGATATCTTCTGTTAAATGGCAACACAATGATAAACATAGCTGGCAGATTGCCAGAAAATAGCCGCAATAGACTCGTAGATCGGCATCGGCAGTCTAAAAAAACAGTAAAAAAAAAGACAGACCAAAAAAATTCGTCTTTTCATTGAAGGCTGATCTGTTATATTTTGATTAAAAATCTGTATAAGTTATTGCTGCCTCTATTAGCTGATCTCAAATAACCTTCATTTAGAGTGACACACACCCATTTGACCTTATCTCTTTGAATTAAAGTAAATAAAAGTCAATTTCAAATTGAGGAAGTCATTTTTGAGAGTGAGCTAAGTCAAGTGTGACCAAAAATTTAATCATGAGCATGAACAAAAAAAACTCGCTCCACTAAGAGCGAAAAATGACGTCACACATGCAATTCAGTTGAAATTGCATGAACGAATGAACAAAAAGTGGCTGTGATGTCATATGGTCGTAACAAAAATCATGACGACGAAATAAAAAAAACATAGCCGGAAGAATTCCGGAAGCGACTCGAAGCGTCTAAACTTCACAAAAAATGTAATTGCAGCTGAAGCCACTACCTTTTGTATAAAATTATCAACTCATTACCTCCCAAGGTCTGATCTGAAAATTGGTGAAATTTTAACCACTGTCACCAAGAAAAACAAAATGCCGCAAATATTTTTATAGAAAACCTTTGGCAACGTTAAGAAAGTCCGAAATAATTAGGAAGGTCAAATTACTGAGAAGCTGAAAAAACTGACAGGGTTATCAATTGCCCTCAAATAAACCATTTGAATCTAATCTCAGAAAAGATCGCGAAAGCAAACGGCAGACAATGCTCTTAGAAAATAAGTTAAATTTTTCAAACAAGAATGCTCAAAATTTAAGAATCAGAAAACCACAAAAATAAGATTTCTAATCACTGCAATTTAGACAAAAACAACACATACTTTTTCCTTGTTGTATATATGTTCGACAACATGATTTCATACTTTGTCACTCAAAAATTAAAATAATCATAGAAAAGACATAAGCAACAGAATGATATTCAAAGGCAAAAAGTCGTTTCAAAACAATACCAAGGGCGGAAGAAAACTGCAATAAATACCAATGAGTGCAAATTTTGGAAAACGGCTTTCTAGCTGTCTAGCAAACTCTCAGTACTTCCTTATTTTGAATGAAACCAACTGCAAACCAAAGAAATGACAAAAATCTAAAAAAAAACTGAAATCATTCAACTTTCTAACAACTGAAAAAATCAATGTAAAGAAAATAATGTAGGTGCCAGTACAAAGCTAGAATGATTCAAACTAGAATGTGAAGAATATGGACACAATGTAAGGAACACAGTAACAAAAAGACATTCTTGATTTTTGAAAGTTAAAAATCAAAGTAATTCAAGAAAAATGAATACATTTCATTGTTCAGCATTCGAGACATCGAAAAGACAACGGTTCATCCGAGAAAAATATCCATCCTCCTGAGCGGAACAACAGAAAAATGGAAAGCAGAATTCAAACAAACGAAACATTGGAACATTTTGCAGAAAAATGGCCAAAAAATTTTTAAGGCTGCATTTATGAAAAAAATTTTAACTGATTTCCAAGACCTTAACGCCAGAAAATGAATGAATTTTTATTGAAACGAAATTAAAGTTCCTTGTGTTGCACAAAAAAACTATTTATAGTAATTAAAACCAAAAGACAAACAAAAACTGACAAAAATTGGAAAAAAAAATTACCAAAATCGGATTAGCATATGTACAATTTTATAAAACAAAATTACACCGAGGTGGAAAGAGGCGGTGAGTATATGAATTATCAAAGGGGAGTTGCCATATTAACTGATTTTTGACAAAAAGACGGCTGAAAGATTCAAAAATGAAGAAATTAATAGAAAAAAAGCCAAAAATTAACTAAAAAATCAAGAAAAATGTGCTAATTTTGAAATTGAAACGCATTTTCAGGCTCTGCAAAACACTGTGGTATCAATTTCCAAGGTTTACATTTCAATATAGCATCGAATAAAAATCATTTCTACAAAAAACCCAAATTACAAGCAATAAAAACTGGGCCACTTAGACGAAAAAATGGCTATCTATATGTGCCATTCAGTCAAAAACTGCTTTTCAAAGTCGAAAAGTCATTCACCAAACGCAGCGCATGATCAAAAAACTTCTCTCGCTCAGAAAAAATTAGTTCACACGGCAATTTTACTCACTTTCGCTTTTAGGTCAAAACAGCGTCTGAACGAATAGTACTTCCGGTAAAAAAAAAACCTTCAGAAAACCAATACTCCTCTTCGAGTCGTAAAAAACCAAGAGAAGGCCAATAATAGCCCCAGCTATCGCTGTGCGGCTATTAAAAATTATAAGAATCAAAAGATGCGAATTCACAATTGATCACAATTTAACAAAATTTGCAGTAAAGAACGCTTTCTAGAACAATATTTTCCTCAATTAAAAAACCTCTATTTTTAAGAGAACATTTACTTACCCCTCTTCGCGTGTGAGTGTCTTTGCGTTGATTTCTGCGGTCACAACTTCCAAACTTGTATCCACTTCTTTGCGTCTGGGGCCAACCCGTCTCTGCTCTCTGGGTCTCTCTGTCTGAGGAACATCTACCCTGACATCAACCTGCAGCAAATCTTGATGTTCGTTTCATATAGCCGACTGATGTCAATGGCTGACTTTAAACCTTTCAAGCCGCAAAACCATCCCCCTCTTCGCCCCGCTTATTGGGTTAGGCGTGACCAAGATCACCCCTCAAATTTGAATTATCAAATTATCAAAACAGATCAAATTATCAAATTACCCCTCAAATTATCATAACAGATCGTGAAAAGACACAGACAGGGAAATCCTGGAAAAAACCTATAGTCATATTCAGCCAAAAGGAACTAGATTTGAAAGCTACTGTTAAAATCCAAAATTCTAAAACTTAAGTCAAAGTTCTAAAACAGAAGTCGAGGTTCAAAAACTAAGTAATCAAAAATCAAGTCATGAACACACATGCTCCAGTTAAAAATTTATAGAATACCAATATTCCTCTTCGAGTCCGAGAAAATCAAGAGCACCCCAAAACAGCTACGCTAAGCTTACAGCTTTGCAGCAATAAAAACATTTCATCTCTAAAGAAAAGTCAAAACTTTTCTCTCGGACAACGAATTGTACAAAGACAAACGAACAATGAATTGTAAAAAGGCATGGATATTTAGCCTCTGGATATCGTTTCGCGGATATTACAAAAAAAGCTCAAAAACATCACCGAATAACGTCGGTCGAACTGCTTTTAAACGATCAGCGAGCGGTAATAGCCCGCTGAGGCTGAAGGATGCTAGCATTTGGGTTCGGGAGAGTGAGCTGAGTGGGGGTGGGGGAGGGGTGAGGGACACAAATTTTTAGGAACACAAATTGTCTCCTGAAAACAGTTTTGTTGAATCGCATTCTTAGAGACTAATAAGGTGGAAGGCTAAGAACTATCTTAATGACCTCCAGGCGTTACCCGTTTTTGAGGGCCAAGAAAAATTGGTCAAGCAAAAATTCTCATAAAAAAGACCACATGACTAATATAATTGCTACAAACTTTGTTTGAGAGCAATTAATAATCCAGGTCAAAGCTTTATCTGACCTTATCAGGTCAGAGGTTTATTATCACATTTATAATTCAGGTCAAATCTGAAACATAGCCGACAGATTGCCTGAAGAGCTGCGAAAGAATAGACTTGCGTGCCGTAAAATAGAGATAGAAACAGACACAGATCTAAATTGAAAAAAAATAGACGCCGCTCAAAAAGCTAGGTGAAAAATTCTGCGATAAATTATTATAGCTTGTTAAATTTCATTCCACAGAAGCCTCTTATTAATGACCTTCACTGCACATATGAGTTGTTTTGACCTTAAACTAATTCAAATGAAAAAAAATTTAAAGTGTAAAATTCATTTTATAGAGTCAAGTAAGTCACGTATGATCAAAATCTAATAACGAAAATGAACTTAAAATCTTTGCTAGAGAGATAGAGAGGGAGAGAGAGAGAGAGAGAGAAAGAGAGAGAGAGAGAGAGCGAGAGAGCGAGAGCGAGAGAGAGAGAGAGAGAGAGAGAGAGAGAGAGAGAGAGAGAGAGAGAGAGAGAGAGAGAGAGAGACATAAATGACGTCACGCGCGCAAACGCCGTTCGTGAGAGGAAGAGTTCATTCGGAAAATTTAACCTTCAGCTTTGCTGTGTGAACAAATGTAAAACGAAAAAGAGCGTCAGACGAAACAAAAAACATAACAGGACAAGACATGACGTACAATTCAAAGAATTTTCATTGACTAAATATCAATGTCAAAATGAAAAAACCACTAGCGAGAATGGAAACTTGGTTCAAACAATAAACTAGGCCTAAATTGAACTATGAATGACTTGGAAAAACGCTTGAAAAAATCCAATCCAAAAAATTGAACAGAAAAAATCAAAGTGAAAACGCCGCATGTGAACAAAAAACCCTTTTAAAATTAGAGCGATTTAAAATTTCACGCCGCAAAACCACTCGCTTTCTCGTTCCACTTCCTGTTTAGGCGTGACCAAAATAATTCAGTTCGACTTCAAAAATGATGAAAATGTGAACAGATCTTAAAAAAAACATAGCCGGATAAATTCCGGAAACGATTCGAAGAGGTAATCCACTTAAACGCCATCCAACTACTCGTCAAACAAAACGTTCTTCCACTAATTCATGATTATCTTGAAGCAAAACTATAAAACGAAAAAGTAAAAGCAGGAAAATCAAATCTGTTAAAATATGAGAAAAAAGGATCAAACTATGTCATAAATTGAGATCCGGAAATAATTAACTCTGCCTAAAATAACCACTTATGAGAAATTTTTAGAAATACTTGAAGCCACCGCATGAAAAATAAGCTCTTACAAACTAAAAAACTGGAGAATTAATGTAAAAAAAAATTATTACGAAAGCACATAAATCCAAACAAAAATTCCTTTGCTCCAATTCCAAACAAAATTTCAGCCAAAAGGGTATCCAGAAATTCGCAAAACTATAGGCAAGTCATAATAGGCTAAGAAATTGTCTAAAAAACAGAAAAAAACGAAAACTTCATATCCACAAAACTCTAACCCCTTGTTATCTAAAAATTGCTCAAGTGATTAAGATGTTTTCAATACCCATTTGAGGCAGGAAAGAAAATAATCGTCAAAAAAATCGCAAAAATTAACCCAAAAAACAGCAGAATAAATGAAAACCTCCAAATTAGCATAAAATTCAAATTAATTTCCAGAAACCTTCAAAACACAAACAAAACTAGACTTAAATTACAACAAAATCATAACCAAACCTGTTAACCAAAAAAAATGAAAAATACTGCTTTAAAATGCCGCACGTGAAAATTTCGCAGGCTTACAAAATTTTTTTTACACCACAATTTCTCGCTCTAGAAAACAGAGATATGAAAAACTCCGCTCTCTTCTCGCTCCACTCTTCATTTTGTTCGGCAGCAAAGTCGCTCCACATTTTTTCACGTGGTTCATTTCCTGCTTCAAATTTCACTCCAATGAAATTGATTTAAAAAAGAATTTTCCAATACTCCTCTTCGAGTCGTAAGACAGCGCCCCAATACAATTCAAATTCTTTGAATTGTAATAAAAACTAAGAGCACCGCAACACAGCGCCCCGCAGCTTACAGCTTCACAGCTATAATGAAAACTGAATGCAAAATTCAATTCATACTGAATTTTTCTCTTTCCCAATTAAAGTCATCTATTCCTTATGATGATCACGTGAATTATTCAAGAAACCAGTATCATAAATATTTGTTAAAAGTTGAAAGATTTATCCAGTTAAAAGATTCTTTCCTCACTTATAACATACCGTGAACAAAAAAACAATTTAACAAACATAGCTCGCAGATTGCCAGAAAATAGCCGCAATAGCTTTGTAGATCTGCAATCTCAAAAAGATAGTAAAAGGAGACCAAAAAAGAAGAACTTTCATTAAATGCTGAGATGTTATATTTTGATTATGAATCTGTATAACTTATTGAAGCTTCTATTAGCTGCTCTTAAATAACCTTCAATTAGGGTAACATAAACTCACTTGACGTTATCTCTTTGAATTAAATTTTAAAAAGACAATTTCAGAGAGAGGAAGTCATTTTTGAGAGTGAGGCAAGTCACATGTGACCAAAAATTTAATCACGCGAATGAACAAAAAAACTCGCTCCACTTAAAATGACATTGCATGATCGAATGAACAAAAAGCAAATCTGAAGTGGTTGTGACGTTATATTCGTCTCCTTTTACTATCTTTTTGAGATTGCAGATCTACAAAGCGTCACAACCATTTCAGATTTGCTTTTTGTTCATTCGATCATGCAATGTCATTTTAAGTGGAGCGAAACTTTTTGTTCATTCGCGTGATTAAATTTTTGGTCACATGTGACTTGCATTAATGAAAACTGAATGCAAAATTCAATTCATACTGAATTTTTCTCTTTCCCAATTAAAGTCATCTATTCCTTATGATCACGTGAATTATCCAAGAAACCAGTATCATAAATATTTGTTAAAAGTTGGAAGATTTATCCAGTTAAAAGATTCTTTCCTCACTTATAACACACCGTGAACAAAAAAACAATTTAACAAACATAGCTCGCAGATTGCCAGAAAATAGGCGCAATAGCTTTGTAGATCTGCAATCTCAAAAAGATAGTAAAAGGAGACGAAAAAAGAAGAATTTTCATTAAATGCTGAGATGTTATATTTTGATTATGAATCTGTATAACTTATTGAAGCTTCTATTAGCTGCTCATAAATAACCTTCAATTAGGGTAACATAAACTCACTTGACGTTATCTCTTTGAATTAAATTTTAAAAAGACAATTTCAGAGAGAGGAAGTCATTTTTGAGAGTGAGGCAAGTCACATGTGACCAAAAATTTAATCACGCGAATGAACAAAAAAACTCGCTCCACTTAAAATGACATTGCATGATCGAATGAACAAAAAGCAAATCTGAAGTGGTTGTGACGTTATATGGTCGTGAAATCTTGACCACGAAATAAAAAAACATAGCAGCACAAGTCCTAACGTGCAATTCAAAGAATTTTCATTGACTAAACAAAACATACCCGGCAGATTGCCGGAAAATAGCCGCCGTTGATTCCAATCAGCATGATTGGGATTGAACGAATAGAATATATTGAAAAAAAAAAGATTTTTGTACAAAAATATTTTTTAAGTCCGATTTATTTTGATGGCATTTCGTAGTTGAACATACTTCTATTTCTTAGAGAGAGGCTACAGGGGCTACTATCAACACCAATAAGCATTAGAGGTGGTAACTAAGACTTATAGGAACGACGTTGAAATAGCGGGCATCTAAAATTGGGCTTTATGGGTTTATCCCGTTTCTATTTCTGACTTCAATTTTTTATACCGACTCTGTTCATTTTGAATTGCTTTGCTTAGCAACTGATGTTCAAATTCACTTTTAGCAGAATGAGAGAAGAGAGAAACTAGCCTAGAGAAGTCAAAAAGATTTCACGCAAAATGTCGAAAAAGCGGCAAAGTGGTAAAGCGAAAAAAAGTTTGACGAAGTAAAAAAAAATACGAGCGCAATAATAGCCGGCTGAGAAGATGAGGGCGGCTATTAAAAATTAGACCTATAACGGACTAAAAAAGAATTGAGAAAACGCTTTCTGAAAAAATCAGATTAAAAAACAAAATCAATGTCAAAATGCCGCATTAGAACAAAACACCACTAGCGAGAAATGGAATTTTGGTTCAAACAAAAAAATAGGCCTAGAATGAACTATGAATGGATTGAGAAAACCATTTAGAAAAAATCCGATCCAAAAAATCGAAAAAAGAGTAAAGTGAAATTGCAGCATGTGAACAGAAAATCACTAGAGAGAAAGAATTTTTGTTCAAACACCGTTTTCTCACTCCACTTTGAAATTAGAGCGAAAAAATTCACGCCGCAAAACCACTCGCTTTTTTGCTCCACTTCCTGTCTATTTAAAAAAAGCAATTGTATGCTGAGAAAATAGTCGAAACCTTGGGTTTCTTCTCGGGAACTTCATTGACAGAGGCGCTCGATGCAACCACATTGACACTTGTAGTTGTAGCTTCACTATGAAGGATATTCGGGTAAACAGCTTGACTTTCAGCAGGCTGTGCACTGCGCGTATTGTTTGATTCTGGAGAACTGTTCTCTGATTCTACCGGACTGTTCTCGTTTTCATTCTCGTCGTTGTCAGAATCCTTTGCAGCTGGCGGTTGAAACTTACGTCCTATATAAATAAAAAAAACGAAATCTAGTTTCAGATTGGGATGCTACTGCAATAACAGCCAGCAAAGAAAAGCTCTCTAGCCTGATCATCTTTGCTCATAATTGGTGCTTAAGACATGTATTAATATGCAATTCATACATATCTTGAGCACCAATTATGAGCGAAGATGATGAGGGCTTTCTTTGTTGACAGAGGAAACTTTGCGGCCGAAAATTTTAGGATATCTTGATCGAAGAAGCCGTCAAAGTATCTCATTCACTTTGGGATCATTGAAGCATGTAACCAATGCATTTGTACATAACTCTTCAATGAGAGTTCAGGAATCACAGTAACAACTGATCCAAAACGAGATAATCCCGACTACGTGAACATTGCGGCAATTTGCCAATTGTGTGGTCAGTTGCACAAGAATTGAAGATCCGGTTATGTGGATCCCTTTAAATATAGATTGAAATGCTGTTTGCGTGAACTGTCCCTTGAGATAAGCTATTGCTCGTTGATCTTCGGAAAAAAATTCTTATTATTTTTTATTTATAACAACGTTAATTTTCAAATCAAACACTTGCCAGTCACATTTTTATGCCGACGGAACACTTACCAGTAAAAAGCGTCAGATCTTGGGCTGAGGTTGAATAAAAGCAAGTTTGTACAACTCTCTAAAATGAACTTGTGCAATCAGCAACTAATGCTAACCGTAGTTTCGGTTGAGCTCTTTAAAGAGTAGCTCCTCTTTGCCATTTTCGAAGTAGAATGGATCTTTTTGGTAGCACTTGAAGTAGTGGTTGATGAGAGTGAGGCTCTTGTCCCTACTAGCAAAGGAAGCAAACACTGTATTGGATCCGTCCTTCTTAGCCACCATTATTGCAGTGGGGAACACCACCATTACCTGTTGCAAAATATTAGCAAAATAATTTTCGAAAAAGACCCCAAAAACAAGTGCAATGAACCTGAAAGTTAAATTTTTGAGCGTTTGGATCTGCCGTCTAAATAAGTGACCAGAAAAGCTATGTGGCGGAAGGTTTCAATGGATTACACCAATTTTATTCACAGTCAGCAATTGTAGTGTACTGCCAAGAACTTGGTGCAAAAGATATGAAGACAAAAGACAGTGGGCGTACTTGAGGCGCATTTGCCAGCCACCAAATACACATTAGATTCCACCCCTAAATACTCATTCCATTTCTATGTGAACTGTTTTTAGCTGTACCTTAAAATTTTTGATTGTTGAGGGGGGGGGGGGTCTAAGCAAACACAGTGAAAAAGGACCAATAGTAAATTCGAATCCAAGCATGCTAACTCTAATAACTTGTTCACTCGTTCTTTCTTCTTCCTCAAGGCTTCATCTCTCTAGTCAAGTTTACGTTGAACAAGTACAGCTTCTTTTCAAACTATGTCAAGCTTATGTTATAATACACAATTTATATTAGCATTAATTCTTATGTTAGATCTTGATTTGATGTGTCATACCTGATGTTTCTTAAGTACTTCGATTTCTCTGAAGCTGATGAACATGACAAGTTTCCTGCGGATCATTGAGTTGAAATACAGACCCTGTGACGTCACGTACAACTTGCCTGAAAAGACAAAATTTAAAAGATTCTAGGATTCTCGGTAAAAAAAAATGACGGTATATCGATAAATTAAAGCTTTCCTAACAAAATCTATCTACTCTTCAACAATACACCTGCTTTTTGTTAACAGTGAAGTCGAAAAGAAAAATTGTGAAATCTACTAAACTTATAACTGCAAAATTTCAAGCGTCGATCGTTACTTTCCATCACTAAATCAAAAACTTCACAATTATCCCTGACGAACTATCCCTGATACTTCGGAAAATGAAAACGCCTGGGATAGCATATCCTGCTTAGCGAATAAAAACAAACATACCCGGCAGATTGCCGGAAAATAGCCGCCGTTGATTCCAATAAGCATGATTTGGATTGAAAGAATAGAAGATATTGAAAAAAAAAAGATTTTTGTACAAAAACATTTTTTAAGTCCGATTTATTTTGATGGCATTTCGTAGTTGAACATAACGTACTTCTGTTTCTTAGAGAGAGGCTACAGGGGCTACTATCAATACCAATAAGCATTAGAGATGGTAACTAAGACATAGGAACGACGTTCAAATAGCGGGCATCTAAAATTGGGCTTTATGGGTTTATCCCGTTTCTACTTCTGACTTCAATTTTTTATACTGACTCTGTTCATTTTGAATTGCTTTGCTGAGCAACTGATGTTCAAAATCACTTTTAGCAGAATGAGAGAAGAGAGAAACTAGCCTAGAGAAGTCAAAAAGATTTCACGCAAGGTTGAAAAGGCGGCAAAATGAGGTAAAGCGAAACATTTTTTTATTCGACGAAGTAAAAAAACATAGCAGGACAAGTCCTGACGTACAATTCAAAGAATTTTAATTGACTAAAAAAACTAGACCTAAACCGGACTATGAATGGATTGGAAAAACCATTTAGAAAAAAATCCGATCCGAAAAATAAAAAAAACAGTAAAAATCAAAGTGAAATTGCCGCATGTGAACAAAAAACCACTAGCGAGAAAGTAAAATTTTGTTCAAACACCGTTTTCTCACTCTACTTTAAATTTAGAGCGAAAAAAATTCACGCCGCAAAACCACTCGCTTTTTCGCTCCACTTCCTGTTTCGGCGTGACCAAAATCACTACTCCAATTTGACTTCAAAAATCACGAAAATGTGTGAACAGATCTTAAAAAAAAGACAGCGCCCCAATACAATTCAAATTTTTTGAACTGTAAAAAAAAATAGGAGCGCTATAATAGCCGGCTGAGAAGATGAGGGCGGCTATTAAAAAAAATAGGAGCGCTATAATAGCCGGCTGAGAAGATGAGGGCGGCTATTAAAAACCTAATCTTATCTCACCTTGCTCTAATAATCCCGGATCCGTCTGTAGAGCACAGTTGTAATTGGTCAGCAAAATACCTTGTTTCTTCTCACCATTCATTCCCAACAACTTCTCAAAATCATCCACAATCTTCTGATACGAAGATGAAAATATGTTGGAGAATAAAGACCCAGAGGACTTGCTACCACTGTTGGCCACTGACGCCTTCCTCGGATCCTGCTTCCGCTTTGAACCCGACTTCTGACTAACAGACCCGGAAGCCGTCAGTTTTGGTTCCATAGCTGGCGAGTTCAAAAGCGCCTGCTTCGGGACACTAACAGAAAGCTGAGCTGATGAAAATTGTTGCACGCCGTGTGGAGAAGCACTGCTACTTTCTAGTGACGTATCGGTCAGAACAGAGTTGTCGCGATTCGATTTTGTTTCCGAGGAATTAATGCTTCCAGAATTAGGACTAGCCTCTGTAGAATTTGTCGAGGCCGCAATTTCGGCGTTTCCTGTTACAGACCCATTAGCTACTGTTTCGCTTCTCAATCGCATTGTCCTGTTTGGTTCATGGCTTTCTTCATTTGAGACCACAGTTGAACTTCCAAAAGACGCAGCCAAGTAGGAGCTATCGTCAAGCCCTCCAGACTCCTCAAAATTGCTTACGTCACTAGCACCTAGTCCGTTAACTTGTGAATTACCTGCCGCAGCTTCGCTCCCAGACCCTGTTGATTTGGGCACTGAATCCGGGCTAGTTGATAACGCTACAAAAGGTCCGTTCCGATTACCATCATTGGCCTTTGATTGCGTGAAGGTTGACTGTTCTGAACTCAGTAATCCGGATGAATTGAGACTCGAGTCTTTCGAATCTCCGTTATCGGATCCATTTGATATTTTGACTGCCATCTTTATTTAAACAATCAAATTGAAGCGGTCAATATGAGCAATAAAAACGAACGGTATAATTTACGGAGTAAGCAATATGGAAAAACGTTCAAGATTATAATATTGTGAATCAAATTAGAGCATATCTGTAATTACATCCAATAGTAGATTTGCTTATGAAGCAAAGAGCGATCGACAATAAATGTCTTCTAAACAACAATAACTAGGCACGAACAACTTTCACTATCGATAAACATCTAAACCATGAAGAACTTCGTCGGACTTGGGTTAATTTTAGCACAATTATGCTGCTGCAAAATGACAAAATGTACAACCCACAAAGAAAGCTCATAAAAAATTTGAAGAATTTCGTTCTAATTTAGGATAGCTAAACTGTAAACGGAAAATAGCTAATACGAAAATTGTTTATACTAAACTTCCATCATTTGAGAGAAATTTAGTTTACAACACAATATTAGGAGAAAAGAGAAACATTCATTGAAGTAAGGAGCAATTTGTTGTTGTTGTTGGTTTTCTTGTGGTTTATTCACGCCGCAACATCTGGTGTCAATGACTGACTACAAATTGTAGTTAAGTTGTTTCTTTTCAAGGAACCAAATATTTCCTCCATTCATTCTCACTCCATCCTCCTCTCTGAAAAAATGCATTCTATATGAAGTGAAGAAGTAGTTGATTATTAAGTGACTTCAATCAGCTAAAAAAAAGTCAAATAAAATTTCAGGACTCTAAAGAACGATTCAATAATTGTATCGCAATAATAGGAGGATAACTTTGTTCTGTCTCTTTACGTCAAGAGCAATTTTGCTGGTTGACATAAATTTAAGACATAGTAATTCGCATTTCAGCGTTGATAATGATTTCTATCGTCTAATATAAGGTGGAACTATCATTATATACCATTCTAAAGAGTGTACAACTCAATGTATATGGTCATCATAGACATCAAAGCAAAGTTATAAGAACTTATGCTTCTTCACAATTAGATCTCCTGGACAAAAGCGATATATAAAACGTATCTCAAGAGATCACCAAATAAAATGAAAATGAGCAAAACGAAAAAAGCAGACTAAAAACAATGTTATCAATATGTTGACTTGGTCAAAGACAATCAGCTGTTCCTAGATAAACAAAATAATTGAATGAAACATGTCAATTCAACTAATAGCACCACATCGAATGAAAATTAAAAACGACTATGTAAAATACAGTTAAAATCATTTTAAGACATGTTTTTATCGAAAATGTTTTAGGACATGTTCTCACAGGGTTATAGGTGTTCTAAAATTGTCTGGAGATTTCAAAAGCTCTTTGTAAGAGTTTTGGATTTTTCCCTTTAGAAGGTGTCGTCTTCTGAACTTCAGCTAGGCTAACAGTGAGGGGATTTCGTCGCCCAGAAGATCGATCAACCTTATTTTGGTAACAAACCGAAGGTTAAAAAGAAAAAAGATAAAGCAAGCGCCACCTTGTCTCTTCTCCGATATTTGCCCTCGTCCACTCTAGCAAGCTTAAAAGGGATACGAATGGCTGCCCCACATTACTAATTCAAACAAATCTCTCAAGCGACCAACAATAGTGAAAGAATGTTATTGCGAATAACTTTGTTTAACTTCAAACTCTTTCGTGAACCATTCGAATTTTCTAGAAACCAAATTTCCCATATTTCTCCGACTGGTCTTGCAACTTCAAATTAATTTCAAAGGTTTAGTCTCACTAAACCAACTGCTCTCTAGCTCAGTTCTTTTTCTCCTAACTTTAGCTCGATCACCTGATTAAATCTTTCTAATTTTCGGTTAACGTTATCTTACCTAAATCATTTATGTCTAACTGAGACATCCGTGGGAGGGATACCATTCGTTAAACAAACACATCACGTCAAAATTTGCGATTCTTGTCGATCTGTTTGCGCACTTCAGTTTGTCGCCGAACTGATTGTATCACTATTGTTCTTCAAAGGCCATTGTTTTCCATTCATGATTATTTCACTAAGTAAAGCCACCTAAAGCTAAAAAAATGGCTCGGGGTGCTTTTCCCGTCATTCCATGCAATTCCCCTTACAAAAACCAGTCAAAAACCGAAAATTCCCCGGTCAATTAGGGGTCATTATCATGGATGAGGGCGTCAAGGTGATGAAAATAAATATTGTCGCGGAAAGTCCATACACAGGTGCACATACCCACAAATTTTTATGACCTAACTCTTGATAGGATACGAGCAGTACATTCGCACATGTCTCGTGTGTGTTCCACAGGGAAACAAAATACAACCGGTCTTATACCGTGTTCTAGGGGTCAAAATCACCTCGTAATAAAAATATTTAGGAGCTGTAAGGTGCCAACTAGTTCCACGCCAAGAATTATTATCCTAATATAAATCGTTAGCAGTCGTTTGCAATTTGAAGTTTTTAATGGATTCGTGGGCGCCGAAAACCGAAATATCCGAGTGTCAAAATTTACCGTGGTGGCTATTTTTTTGTCACTCGGTCTCAGGTTCTCATATTATTACCATTTCGAAGTCATTTGGCCGCTCAAAGAAGCCAATTTCCCCGCACTCGGGTGATCCCGAAGCACCGAATTTCGGTCGTACCCGGAAGTTAAAAATAGCACCATTAGAAAGCCCTTGAAAAGGTTCACCCTCAAAAAATTATGAGGTTACTACCAATACTCCACGAGCAATTCCAATTTCACGACCCGCAGCACTCGCGTGTGGGGGTTCCACGGGGATTTGTAGGGGCGGGGTTCAAAATTGACTTCAAACTCGGGCGGATTCCCGCGTCTAATTTTCACGTCAATCCGACTGCAACTTTTCGAGAAATTACTATTTCCCTACAAGTGCTAACTATCCACTAGCAAAAAGATCCAATTTACAGCGGAAAACCCAAAAACTTATCTTAACCAGAACACCTCGTACCATACTCTAGACTTAAGACCCATTGCAACGGTTCAAATACCTTCTATCGCGCTTAAACATTCATTTTCCTATTCAAAATATCAAGAAACTTCAATTCACGCTAATTCCGGTGCTAATAACTCGGAGTGGGCAGTCGAATTGGCCCGAAAATATAGAAGCCCGAGAAGACAATCGGTGTACATGGCATTAAAAATTGGTTGACGTCCGCTTAAAATAACTACCAAATTGGGCGAGTGATCGGCCTTGGCCCTTATTTATAAAGTGATCAGATGCGTGTCTAATTGTATAAACCAAACATTTTCTCAGGTCAGGTTCGTTTTTCACAATTTCAACTTTACTACAGTCAGTGGCACTTAAATCTTATCAATATGAAAAATCTTAAATACTTCGAGGTTGTTCTTTACCTACGATCGGGTCTGTATCCCCTCAATTATCATCCGGAGGAGAAGAAGAGTTCGTCGTCGAAGCCAAAAATTCTAGTCAAAAATGATCATTTATTCACTCTTGGTTCTATAATTCAGGTATAACAAAGAAGATTAAAAGAAGATAAAGCTCGTACGAAGATATCTCACCATCTTCACAGTTCTAACGGCCACCTACCCAGCTACAAATTAAAGCCATTCATTAGTCAAAAATTTAGTTTTATGCAAAAAGAATCGAGCGAAAGTTATATACGCAATTTCTCTACCTGAAATGAGAGTATAATCTATCGCCACATTAAGGAACCGATTAATTTCATCGCCACGGAAACCCTGACGGTGTATGTCGCCAGATGACACTAGAGCTGAAAAGAAGATACCGTTATGAATTATTTAAAAGTTAAAACCTTTTTAATTGCAGACTTCACAAGCCCACTCCATTTCAGCTGCCCTGACTGTTACTTCACAAAACTAGCCTATCGCATTAGACGTCAGGCATACGAAATACAATTGCGTCAGTGCCTGTCTTTCGACTATTATTACGGGAACCCGCACGCATGCGGGTGAATTCGAAAAACTGTCCGTAAAACTACGCACTGGATACGATAAGAACCTTTACAACAGACGCAACAAAGTAGTTGATCTATAGAGATCGAGGAAGTCAAGTTTATTAATACAACAGTCCTGAGATTAGTTGCTCGACGCTTCCGAATTAATATTTATGTAAATTATGACTCTGGTTACGGCGAACAGCCGCACTATCTTAGTTTATCCGGCACTCACAAGAGATTGGTTCAAGGATAAATATTTCATAAAATCCAGTTAGTGGAGGAGACACCGCATTACCCAATAATATACCGCTGTGAGATAACACAAAGGCCAGAAACGTGAATTATTATTTGTCTATATACAACTTATTGGAACTCAGTTTTAAGTTCCCCTTTCGTTTTTCTCTTAGTTTTCAGGGTAGATTCCATCAGGGTAAATTATTGAGATAGAAAAATGAATTGTTTGATAACAAAAGTAGTAAATGAGTAATATCTTAACTTATTAAAATTCAGTCATTGTCGCTTGACGACAATCCAAGTCGACAATCCAAGTGGCCCTTATTTATAAAGTGATCAGATGCGTGTCTATTTGCATAAAACAAACATTTTCTCAGCTCAGGTTTGCATTTCATGATTTCAACTTTACTACAGTCAGTGGCACTTGAAACTTATCAATATAAAAAATCGTAAATGCTTCAAGGTTGTTCATTACCTACGATGGTGTCTGTATCCTCTCACTTATTATCCGGAGGAGAAAAAGTTTGTCGCCGAAGTCAATAATTCTGCTCAAAATGGTCATTTATTCGCCCTTGATTCTGAAATTCGGGTATTACATCGTTCAAACACTCGTACAAAGTTATCTCACCTACACAGTTCTAATTGCCACCTCCCTAGCTACAAATTAAAGCCATTAATTAGTACAAAAATTAGTGTTATGGTGCAAAAATTTAATGTGCAGAAATTTAATGGTGAAAATTAATGGTGCAGAACTGCTCTCAAGCAGTGGCACAAATGAACTCATACTGTATGCTGTGTGAAAAGTATGCAAGCTCCATGTGTACCTTGCTTGCGTGGGCCAGGGAGGAAAAGGGAACTTTTGTGACACACATTCTTGAAGAGTATATACGTGGTCGAGGTATGACTAGATTCTTCATTGCTGCCAATGTGTACTTTGTGAGTTAGCAAGAGGTTGCCTATAGCATCACCCTAGCTGCTGACCGCAAGAATTTTCTGACTGCAGTGGCTAAGATGGCCAGCTATGAGAATATGATTGCATACGCTCACGTAGTTTCCCTACAAAATTCAGCATACACAAACGGTAGTGCTTACCAGGGATTCTTCAGCTTTGCACTCGGGATTATGACCGCTCTCAACTCAACCCTCCAGGACTTCTTTACACAGAATACAGAGTCATTCTATACTAAGATGGGTATGTTGTGGGTGAAGCGAGAACGGGATGAGCTGATAGAGAAGTTTCGTCGTGAGATGGATCGATTCCCAAACCCGTCTCAGCTGGGTAGAGTACTTGATAACCAAATCACATACTACCGACAAAACCCTAATCAGATGGATATGACTGTTAATGCCTATGACCACGGAAGTTGGCCAAAGAAGCTGGCTGCAACTTAAAGAATCGAGCGTAAGTTATACGCAATTTCTCTACCTGAAATGAGAGTATAATCTATCGCCACATTAAGGAACCGATTAATTTCATCACCCCGGAAACCCTTGACGGAGTATGTGGCAAGATGGTACTAGAGCAGAAGAGATGATATTGTTAAGAATCATTTAAAAGGAAAGAAAATCAATTTCTAAAAATAATTACAGATTTTTCAAAGCCCACTCCTTTTCAGCTGCCCTGACTTTTATACCTCGCAATTCTGGTCTATCTCAATAAAGATATATCTAGAATCTAGAAATATTACGGCTTCGACTATTAATAAGGGAACCCGCACGCATGCGGGTGAATTCGAAAAACTGTCCGTAAAATTAGGCACTGGATACGATAAGAACCTTTACAACAGACGCGACGAAGTAGTTGATCTATAGAGATCGAGGACGTCGAAGTTATTAATACAACAGTCCTGAGATTAGTTGCCCGACGCTTCCGAATCAATATTTATGTATATTATGACTCTGGTTACGGCGAACAGCCACACTATCTTAGTTTATCCGGCACTCACAAAAGATTGGTTCAAGGAGGCATATTTCATAAATTCCAGTTAGTGGATGAGACACCGCATTGCCTAATAATATACCGCTGTCAGATGAAAAAAAAGTCCAGAAAAATGAATTGTTATTTGTTTATGTACATATTATTCGAGCTCAGTTTTAAGCTCCCCTTAGGTTTTTCCCTCTATATTCAGGGTAGATTCCATCGGGGTTAAGCAGACGATGTAGATGGTTCGATTAATGAAGCAGGGAGCAAAGGAGTGGGCGCACAATCGCTGTCGTGGGAACCAGATTGTCCTTGAACTTTGCTATACTTACTTACCTATTCTGTTCTTTAAACTGAACATTGAACACAGAAGAGGTTGCTTGTTTGTCTAATCAATCTAAATTGACAGCCCTAAATCCTCTCAGCTTGTGTCATTTGTTCATTTTATCTATTTTAGAGCTTTGCTATCATCTGTGCACATTTGTGGTCATAAGAATCTGGTCGGCTAATTGTCTGCTTTCCACAAAGGGATTAAACTCTGTTCAAGTTAGCCGCGAAGTAATTATCTTAAATAGATTGTCCAAATTACGATCTTTCTAAAGAGATTAAATATATGCAGTTTCGCCACCTAGAGGTATTCCCCCTTCAAATTCCATTTCATGTTCGCTACACACCCCCTCTCTACTCTCATCATAAACCCGAATGATGACAAAACCTATGTTATGTAAATTATTGAGATAGAAAAAATGAATTGTTTGATAACAAAAGTAGTAAATGAGTAATATCTTAACTTATTAAAATTCAGTCATTGTCGCTTGACGACAATCCAAGTCGACAATCCAAGTGGCCCTTATTTATAAAGTGATCAGATGCGTGTCTATTTGCATAAAACAAACATTTTCTCAGCTCAGGTTTGCATTTCATGATTTCAACTTTACTACAGTCAGTGGCACTTGAAACTTATCAATATAAAAAATCGTAAATGCTTCAAGGTTGTTCATTACCTACGATGGTGTCTGTATCCTCTCACTTATTATCCGGAGGAGAAAAAGTTTGTCGCCGAAGTCAATAATTCTGCTCAAAATGGTCATTTATTCGCCCTTGATTCTGAAATTCGGGTATTACATCGTTCAAACACTCGTACAAAGTTATCTCACCTACACAGTTCTAATTGTCACCTCCCTAGCTACAAATTAAAGCCATTAATTAGTACAAAAATTAGTGTTATGGTGCAAAAATTTAATGTGCAGAAATTTAATGGTGAAAATTAATGGTGCAGAACTGCTCTCAAGCAGTGGCACAAATGAACTCATACTGTATGCTGTGTGAAAAGTATGCAAGCTCCATGTGTACCTTGCTTGCGTGGGCCAGGGAGGAAAAGGGAACTTTTGTGACACACATTCTTGAAGAGTATATACGTGGTCGAGGTATGACTAGATTCTTCATTGCTGCCAATGTGTACTTTGTGAGTTACCAGGAAGTTGCCTATAGCATCACCCTAGCTGCTGACCGCAAGAATTTTCTGACTGCAGTGGCTAAGATGGCCAGCTATGAGAATATGATTGCATACGCTCACGTAGTTTCCCTACAAAATTCAGCATACACAAACGGTAGTGCTTACCAGGGATTCTTCAGCTTTGCACTCGGGATTATGACCGCTCTCAACTCAACCCTCCAGGACTTCTTTACACAGAATACAGAGTCATTCTATACTAAGATGGGTATGTTGTGGGTGAAGCGAGAACGGGATGAGCTGATAGAGAAGTTTCGTCGTGAGATGGATCGATTCCCAAACCCGTCTCAGCTGGGTAGAGTACTTGATAACCAAATCACATACTACCGACAAAACCCTAATCAGATGGATATGACTGTTAATGCCTATGACCACGGAAGTGGGCCAAAGAAGCTGGCTGCAACTTAAAGAATCGAGCGTAAGTTATACGCAATTTCTCTACCTGAAATGAGAGTATAATCTATCGCCACATTAAGGAACCGATTAATTTCATCACCCCGGAAACCCTTGACGGAGTATGTGGCAAGATGGTACTAGAGCAGAAGAGATGATATTGTTAAGAATCATTTAAAAGGAAAGAAAATCAATTTCTAAAAATAATTACAGATTTTTCAAAGCCCACTCCTTTTCAGCTGCCCTGACTTTTATACCTCGCAATTCTGGTCTATCTCAATAAAGATATATCTAGAATCTAGAAATATTACGGCTTCGACTATTAATAAGGGAACCCGCACGCATGCGGGTGAATTCGAAAAACTGTCCGTAAAATTAGGCACTGGATACGATAAGAACCTTTACAACAGACGCGACGAAGTAGTTGATCTATAGAGATCGAGGACGTCGAAGTTATTAATACAACAGTCCTGAGATTAGTTGCCCGACGCTTCCGAATCAATATTTATGTATATTATGACTCTGGTTACGGCGAACAGCCACACTATCTTAGTTTATCCGGCACTCACAAAAGATTGGTTCAAGGAGGCATATTTCATAAATTCCAGTTAGTGGATGAGACACCGCATTGCCTAATAATATACCGCTGTCAGATGAAAAAAAAGTCCAGAAAAATGAATTGTTATTTGTTTATGTACATATTATTCGAGCTCAGTTTTAAGCTCCCCTTAGGTTTTTCCCTCTATATTCAGGGTAGATTCCATCGGGGTTAAGCAGACGATGTAGATGGTTCGATTAATGAAGCAGGGAGCAAAGGAGTGGGCGCACAATCGCTGTCGTGGGAACCAGATTGTCCTTGAACTTTGCTATACTTACTTACCTATTCTGTTCTTTAAACTGAACATTGAACACAGAAGAGGTTGCTTGTTTGTCTAATCAATCTAAATTGACAGCCCTAAATCCTCTCAGCTTGTGTCATTTGTTCATTTTATCTATTTTAGAGCTTTGCTATCATCTGTGCACATTTGTGGTCATAAGAATCTGGTCGGCTAATTGTCTGCTTTCCACAAAGGGATTAAACTCTGTTCAAGTTAGCCGCGAAGTAATTATCTTAAATAGATTGTCCAAATTACGATCTTTCTAAAGAGATTAAATATATGCAGTTTCGCCACCTAGAGGTATTCCCCCTTCAAATTCCATTTCATGTTCGCTACACACCCCCTCTCTACTCTCATCATAAACCCGAATGATGACAAAACCTATGTTATGTAAATTATTGAGATAGAAAAAATGAATTGTTTGATAACAAAAGTAGTAAATGAGTAATATCTTAACTTATTAAAATTCAGTCATTGTCGCTTGACGACAATTCAAGTCGACAATCCAAGTGGCCCTTATTTATAAAGTGATCAGATGCGTGTCTATTTGCACAAAACAAACATTTTCTCAGCTCAGGTTTGCATTTCATGATTTCAACTTTACTACAGTAAGTGGCACTTGAAACTTATCAATATGAAAAATCGTAAATACTCCGAGGTTGTTTATTACCTACGATGGTGTCTGTATCCTATCACTTATAATCGGGAGGAGAAAAAGTTTGTCGCCGAAGCCAATAATTCTGCTCAAAATGGTCATTTATTCGCCCTTGATTCTGAAATTCGGGTATTACATCGTTCAAATACTCGTACAAAGTTATCTCACCTATACAGTTCTAATTGTCACCTACCTAGCTACAAATTAAAGCCATTAATTAGTTAAAAAAATTAGTGTTATGGTACAGAAATATAATATGCGGAAAATTAATGGTGCAGAACTGCTCTCAAGCAGTGGCAGAAATTAACTCATACTGTATGCTGTGTGAGAAGTATGCAAGTTCCATGTGTACCTTGCTTGCGTGGGCCAGGGAGGAAAAGGGAACTTCTGTGACACACATTCTTGCAGAGTAGATACGTGGTCGAGGTATGGCTAGATTCTTCATTGCTGCCGATGTGTACTTTGAGTTACCCAGAGGTTGCCTATAGCATCACCCTAGCTACTGACCGCAACAATTTTCTGACTGCAGTGGCTAAGATGGCCAGCTGTGAGAATATGATTGCATACGCTCACGTAGTTTCCCTACAAAATTCAGCATACACAAACGGTAGTGCTTACCAGGGATTCTTCAGCTTTGCACTCGGGTTATGACCGCTCTCAACTCAACCCTCCAGGACTTCTTTACACAGAATACAGAGTCATTCTATACTAAGATGGGTATGTTGTGGGTGAAGCGAGAACGGGATGAGCTGATAGAGAAGTTTCGTCGTGAGATGGATCGATTCCCAAACCCGTCTGAGCTGGGTAGATTACTTGCTAGCCAAATCACATACTACCGACAAAACCCTAATCAGATGGATTTGACTGTTAATGCCTATGACCGCGGAAGTGAGCCAAAGAAGCTGTCTGCAACTTAAAGAATCGAGCGTAAGTTATACGCAATTTCTCTACCTGAAGTGATAGTATAATCTATCGCCACATTATGGAACCGATTAATTTCATCACCGCGGAAACTTTTGACGGAGTATGTCGCGAGATGGTACTAGAGCAGAAGAGACGATATTGTTAAGAATTATTTGAAAGGCAAGACAATCAATTTCTAATAATAATTACAGATTTTTCCTGCCCTGACTTTTATACCTCGCAATTTTGGTCTATCTCAATAAAGATAGGCTAGTAATATTACGGCTTCGACTATCAATACGGTAACCCGCACGCATGCGGGTGAATTCGAAAAACTGTCCGTAAAATTAGGCACTGGATACGATAAGAACTTTTACAAAAGACGCGACGAAGTAGTTGATCCATAGAGATCGAGGACGCCAAATTTATTAATACAACAGTCCTGAGATTAGTTGCTCGACGCTTCCGAATTAAAATTTATTTATATTATGACTCTGGTTACGGCGAACAGCCACACTATCTTAGTTTATCCGGCACTCACAAAGGATTGGTTCAAGGAGGCATATTTCATAAATTCGAGTTAGTGGATGAGACACCGCATTGCCTAATAATATACCGCTCAGATGAAACAAGGCCAGAAATATGAATTGTTATTTGATAATGTACAAATTATTCGAACTCAGTTTTGAGTTCCCCTTACGTTTTTCTCTCTATATTCAGGGTAGATTTCATCGGGTTAAGCAGACGATGTCGATGGTTCGATTAATGAAGCAGGGAGCAAAGGAGTGTACGCACAATCGCTGTCGTGGGAACCAGATTGTCCTTGAACTTTGCCATACTTATTTATCTATTCTCTGTTCTTCAAACTAACCTATGAACAAAAAAGAGATTGCCTGTTTGTCTAATCAATCTAATTTGACAGCCCTAAATACTCTCAGCTTATATGTCATTTTTTCATTTTATCTATTTTAGAGCTTTGCTATCATCTGTGCACATTTGTGGTCATAAGAATCTGGTCGGCTAATTGTCTGCTTTCCACAAAGGGATTAAACTCTGTTCAAGTTAGCCGCGATGTAATTAAATATATTGTCCAAATTACGAGCTTTCTAAAGAGCCTAAATATATGCAGTTTCGCCACCTAGAGGTATTCCCCCTTCAAATTCAATTTCATGTTCGCTACACTCCCCCCTCTCTACTCTGGTCATAACCCAGAATGATGACAAAACCTACTGTGATGTAAATTATTGAGATAGAAAAAATGAATTGTTTGATAACAAAAGTAGTAAATGAGTAATATCTTAACTTATTAAAATTTAGTCATTGTCGCTTGACGACAATCCAAGTCGACAATCCAAGTGGCCCTTATTTATAAAGTGATGAGATGCGTGTCTATTTGCATAAAACAAACATTTTCTCAGCTCAGGTTTGCATTTCATGATTTCAACTTTACTACAGTCAGTGGCACTTGAAACTTATCAATATAAAAAATCGTAAAAACTTCGAGGTTGTTCATTACCTACGATGGTGTCTGTATCATCTCACTTATTATCCGGAGGAGAAAAAGTTTGTCGCCGAAGTCAATAATTCTGCTCAAAATTGTCATTTATTCGCCCTTGATTCTGAAATTCGGGTATTACATCGTTCAAACACTCGTACAAAGTTATCTCACCTACACAGTTCTAATTGTCACCTCCCTAGCTACAAATTAAAGCCATTAATTAGAAAAAAAATAGTGTTATGGTGCAGAAATTTAATATGCAGAAATTTAATGGTGAAAATTAATGATGCAGAACTGCTCTCAAGCAGTGGCAGAAATTAGCTCATACTGTATGCTGTGTGAGAAGTATGCAAGTTCCATGTGTACCTTGCTTGCGAGGGGCAGGGAGGAAAAGGTAACTTCTGTGACACACATTCTTGCAGAGTAGAAACGTGGTCGAGGTATGACTAGATTCTTCATTGCTGCCGATGTGTACTTTGTGAGTTCCCCAGAGGTTGCCTAAAGCATCACCCTAGCTGCTGACCGCAAAAATTTTCTGACTGCAGTGGCTAAGATGGCCAGCTATGAGAACATGATTGCATACGCTCGCGTAGTTTCCCTACAAAAATCAGCATGCACAAAGGGTAGTGCTTACCAGTGATTCTTCAGCTTTGCACTCGGGATTATGACCGCTCTTAACTCAACCCTCCAGGACTTCTTTACACAGAATACAGAGTCATTCTATACTAAGATGGGTATGTTGTGGGTGAAGCGAGAACGGGATGAGCTGACAGAGAAGTTTCGTCGTGAGATGGATCGATTCCTAAACCCGTCTGAGCTGGGTAGATTACTTGATAAACAAATCACATACTACCGACAAAACCCTGATCACATGGATATGACTGTTAATGCCTAGGACCACGGAAGTGGACCAAGAAGCTGGCTGCAACTTAAAGAAACGAGCGTAAGTTATACGCAATTTCTCTACCTGAAATGATAGTATAATCTATCACCACATTATGGAACCGATTAATTTCATCACCCCGGAAACCCTTGACGGAGTATGTCGCGGGATGGTACTAGAGCAGAAGAGACGATATTGTTAAGAATTATTTAAAAGGTAAGAAAATCAATTTCTAATAATAATTACAGATTTTACAACGCCCACTCCTTTTCAGCTGCCCTGACTTTTATACCTCGCAATTCTGGTCTATCTCAATAAAGATAGGCTGATAATATTACGGCTTCAACTATTATTACGGGAACCCGCACGCATGCGGGTGAATTCGAAAAACTGTCCGTAAAACTACGCACTGGATACGATAAGAACCTTTACAACAGACGCAACGAAGTAGTTGATCTATAGAGATCGAGGACGTCAAGTTTATTAATACAACAGTCCTGAGATTAGTTGCTCGACGCTTCCGAATTAATATTTATGTATATTATGACTCTGGTTACGGCGAACAGCCGCACTATCTTAGATTATCCGGCACTCACAAGAGATTGGTTCAAGGATAAATATTTCATAAAATCCAGTTAGTGGAGGAGACACCGCATTACCTAATAATATACCACTGTGAGATGACACAAAGGCCAGAAACGTGAATTATTATTTGTCTATATACAACTTATTGGAACTCAGTTTTAAGTTCCCCTTTCGTTTTTCTCTTAGTTTTCAGGGTAGATTCCATCAGGGTTAAGAAGACGATGTCTATGGTTCGATTAATGAAGCAGGAGGGAGCAAAGGAGTGGGTGCACAATCACTGTCGTGGGAACCAGATTGTGCTTGAACTTTGCCATACTTATTTATCTATTCTCTGTTCTTCAAACTAACCTATGAACACAGAAGAGGTTGCCTGTTTGTCTAATCAATCTAATTTGACAGCCCTCAAAACTCTCAGCTTGTGTCAGTTGTTCATTTTATCTATTTTAGAGCTTTGCTATCATCTGTGCACATTTGGTGTTATAAGAATTTGGTCGGTTAACTGTCTGCTTTCCACAAAGGGATTAAACTCTGTTCAAGTTAGCCGCGATGTAATTATCTTAAATAGATTGTCCAAATTACGAGCTTTCTAAAGAGTCTAAATATATGCAGTTTCGCCACTTAGAGGTATTCCACCTCGAATTCAATTTCATGTTCGCTACACTCCCCCCTCTCTACTCTCGTCATAACCCCGAATGATGACAAAACCTACTATGTTATGTAAATTATTGAGATAGAAAAAATGAATTGTTTGAAAAAAAAGAAGTAAATGAGTAATATCTTAACTCATTAAAATTCAGTCATTGTCGCTTGACGACAATCCAAGTCGACAATCCAAGTGGCCCTTATTTATAAAGTGACCAGATGCGTGTCTATTTGCATAAAACAAACATTTTCTCAGGTCAGGTTTGCATTTCATGACTTCAACTTTACTACAGTCAGTGGCACTTAAAACTTATCAATATGAAAAATCGTAAATACTTCGAGATTGTTCATTACCTACGACGGGGTCTATATCCTCTCACTTATAATCCGGAGAAAAAGATTGTCGCCGAAGCCAATAATTCTGCTCAAAATCGTCATTTATTCGCCCTTGGTTCTGAAAATCGGGTATTACATCGTTCAAATACTTGTACAAAGTTTTCTCACCTACACAATTCTAATTGCCACCTCCCTAGCTACAAAATAAAGCCATTAATTAGTACAAAAAATAGTGTTATGGTGCAGAAATTTAATATGCAGAAATTTAATGGTGAAAATTAATGATGCAGAACTGCTCATTCTGCCATACTGTATGCTGTGTGAGAAGTATGCAAGCTCCATGTGTACCTTGCTTGCGTAGGCCAGGGAGGAAGAAGTAACTTCTGTGACACACATTCTTGCAGAGTAGAAACGTGGTCGAGGTATGACTAGATTCTTCATTGCTGCCGATGTGTACTTTGTGAGTTACCCAGAAGTTGCGTATAGCATCACCCTAGCAGCTGACAGCAAGAATTTTCTGGCAGCAGTGGCTAAGATGGCCAGCTATGAGAATATGATTGGATACGCTCGCGTAGTTTCCCTACAAAATTCAGCATACACAAAGGGTAGTGCTTACCAGGGATTCTTCAGCTTTGCATTCGGGATTAAGACCGTTCTCAACTCAACCCTCCAGGACTTCTTTAAACAGAATACAGAGTCATTCTATACTAAGATGGGTATGTTGTGGGTGAAGCGAGAACGGGATGAGCTGATAGAGATGAGTTTCGTCGTGAGATGGATCGACATCCAAACCCGTCTGAGCTGGGTAGATTACTTGATAACCAAATCACATACTACCGACAAAACCCTAATCAGATGGATATGACTGTTAATGCCTATGACCACGGAAGTGGGCCAAAGAAGCTGGCTGCAACTTAAAGAATTGAGCGTAAGTTATACGCAATTTCTCTACCTGAATTGACAGTATAATCTATCGCCACATTAAGGAACCGATTAATTTCATCACCCCGGAAAACCCCTGAAGGAGTATGTCGCGAGATGGTACTAGAGCAGATGAAACGATATTGTTAAGAATTATTTAAAAGGTAAGAAAATCAATTTCTAATAATATTTACAGATTTTACAAAGCCCACTCCTTTTCAGCTGCCCTGACTTTTATACCTCGCAATTCTGGTCTATCTCAATAAAGATATATCTAGAATCTAGAAATATTACGGCTTCGACTATTAATAAGGGAACCCGCACGCATGCGGGTGAATTCGAAAAACTGTCCGTAAAATTAGGCACTGGATACGATAAGAACCTTTACAACAGACGAGATGAAGTAGTTGATCTATAGAGATCGGGGAAGTCGGATTTATTAATACAACAGTCCTGAGATTAGTTGCTCGACGCTTCCGAATTAATATCTATGTATATTATGACTCTGGTTACGGCGAACAGCCACACTATCTTAGTTTATCCGGAACTCACAAAGGATTGGTTCAAGGAGGCATATTTCATAAATTCCAGATAGTGGATGAGACACCGCATTGCCTAATAATATACCGCTGTCAGATGAAACAAAGGCCAGAAATATGAATTGTTCTTTGTTTATGTATAAATTATTCGAACTCAGTTTCAAGTTCCCCTTACGGTTTTCTCTCTATATTCAGGGCAGATTCCAAGCAGACGATGTCGATGGTTCGATTAATAAAGCAGGGAGCAAAGGAGTGGGCGCACAATCGCTGTCGTGGGAACCAGATTGTCTTTGAACTTTGCTATAGTTATTTACCTAATCTGTTCTTTAAACTGAACACAGAAGAGGTTGCTTGTTTGTCTAATCAATCTAAATTGACAGCCCTAAATACTTTCAGCTTATGTGTCATTTGTTCATTTTACCTATTTTAGAGCTTTGCTATCGTCTGTGCACATTTGTTGTCATAATAATCTGGTCGGCTAATTGTCTGCTTTCCACAAAGTGATTAAACTCTGTTCAAATTAGCCGCGATGTAATTATCCTTAATTGATTGTCCTAATTACGAGCTTTCTAAAGAGCCTAAATATATGCAGTTTCGCCACTTAGAGGCATTCCCCCTTCAAATTCAATTTCATGTTCGCTACACTCCCCCCTCTCTACTCTCGTCATAACCCCGAATGATGACAAAACCTACTATGTTATGTAAACTATTGAGATAGAAAAAATGAATTGTTTGATGACAAAAGTAGTAAATGAGTAATAACTTAACTTATTAAAATTTAGTCATTGTCGCTTGACGACAATCCAAGTCGACAATCCAAGTGGCCCTTATTTATAAAGTGATCAGATACGTGTCTATTTGCATAAAACAAAACATTTTCTCAGCTCAGGTTTGCATTTCATGATTTGAACTTTACTACAGTCAGTGGCACTTGAAACTTATCAATATGAAAAATCGTAAATACTTCGAGGTTGTTCATTACCTACGATGGGGTCTGTATCCTCTCACTTATAATCCGGAGGAGAAAGAGTTTGTCGCCGAAGCCAATAATTCTGCTCAAAATGGTCATTTATTCGCCCTTGATTCTGAAATTCGGGTATTGCATCGTTCAAATACTCGTACAAAGTTTCTCACCTACACAACTCTAATTGCGACCTCCCTAGCTACAAATTAAAGCCCTTAAAAAAATTAGTGTTATGGTGCAGAAATTTAATGTGCAGAAATTTAATGTTGAAACTTTATGGTGCAGAACTGCTCTCAAGTAGTGGCAGAAATTAACTCATACTGTATGCTGTGTGAGAAGTATGCAAGCTCCATGTGTACCTTGCTTGCGTGGGCCAGCGAGGAAAAGGGAACTTCTGTGACACACATTCTTGCAGAGTATATACGTGGTCGAGGTATGACTAGATTCATTGCTGCCAATGTGTACTTTGTGAGTTACCCAGAGGTTGCCTATAGCATCACCCTAGCAGCTGACAGCAAGAATTTTCTGGCTGCAGTGGCTAAGATGGCCAGCTACGAGAACATGATTGAATACGCTCGCGTAGTTTCCCTACAAAATTCAGCATACACAAAGGGTAGTGCTTACCAGGGATTCTTCAGCTTTGCATTCGGGATTATGATCGCTCTCAACTCAACCCTCCAGGACTTCTTTACACAGAATACAGAGTCATTCTATACTAAGATGGGTATGTTGTGGGTGAGGCGAGAACGGGATGAGCTGATAGATGTTTTGTCGTGAGATGGATCGACATCCAAACCCGTCTGAGCTGGGTAGATTACCTGATAACCAAATCACATACTACCGACAAAACCCTAATCAGATGGATATGACTGTTAATGCCTATGACCACGGAAGTGGGCCAAAGAAGCTGGCTGCAACTTAACGAATCGAGCGTAATATATACGCAATTTCTCTACCTGAATTGATAGTATAATCTATCGCCACATTATGGAACCGATTAATTTCATCACCCCGGAAACCCTTGACGGAGTATGTCGCGAGATGGTACTAGAGCAGATGAGACGATATTGTTAAGAATTATTTAAAAGGCGAGAAAATCAATTTCTAATAATATTTACAGATTTTACAAAGCCCACTCCTTTTCAGCTGCCCTGACTTTTATACCTCGCAATTGTGGTCTATCTCAAAAAAGATAGGCTAGTAATATTACGGCTTCGACTATTATTACGGGAACCCGCGCGCATTCGGCTGAATTCCAAAAACTGTCCGTAAAACTAGACACTGGATATGATAAGAACCTTTACAACAGACGCGACGAAGTAGTTGATCTATAGAGATCGAGGACGTCGAATTTATTAAAACAACAGTCCTGAGATTGCTTGCTCGAGGCTTCCGAATTAATATTTATGTATATTATGACTCTGGTTACGGCGAACAGCCACACTATCTTAGTTTATCCGGCACTCACAAAGGATTGGTTCAAAGAGGCATATTTCATAGATTCCAGTTAGTGGATGACACCGCATTGCCTAATACTATAACGCTGTCAGATGAAACAAAGGCCAGAAATATGAATTGTTATTTGTTTATGTACAAATTATTCGAACTCAGTTTGAGTTCCCCTTACGTTTTTCTCTCTATATTCACGGTCGATTCCATCGGGGTTAAGCAGACGATGTCGATGGTTCGATTAATGAAGCAGGGAGCAAAGGAGTGGGCGCACAATCGCTGTCGTGGGAACCAGATTGTCCTTGAACTTTGCTATACTTATTTACCTATTCTGTTCTTTAAATTGAACATTGAACACAGAAGAGTTTGCTTGTTTGTCTAATCAATCTAAATTGACAGCCCTAAATACTCTTAAGTTTATGTGTCAGTTGTTCATTTTATCTTTTTAAGAACTTTGCTATCATCTGTGCACATTTGTTGTTATAAGAATATGGTCGGCTAATCGTCTGCTTTCTACAAAGGGATTAAACTCTGTTCAAGTTAGCCGCGATGTAATTATCTTGAATAGATTGTCCTAATTACGAGCTTTCTAGAGAGCCTAAATATATGCAGTTTCGCCACTTAGACGTATTCCCCCTTCAAACTCAATTTCATGTTCGCTACAGTCCCCCTCTCGACTCTCATCATACTCCCAAACGATGACAAAACCTACTATGTTATGTATATTATTGAGATAGAAAAAATGAAATCTTTGATAACAAAAGTAGTAAATGAGTAAGATCTTAACTTATTAAAATTCAGTCATTGTCGCTTGACGACAATCCAAGTCGGCAATCCAAGTTGCCCTTATTTATATTAGATGCGTGTCTATTTGCATAAAACAAACATTTTTGCAAGCTCAGTGAACTGAAGTACAATTAATTTTTACATTTGGAATACACAATACTTAGCTTAACTAAGCTAAGTATTCCAATCACATCATTCTAAAAGTAGAATGACGCAATTAGCTGAACCATTCACATTGTGTAAAATGTCCAATGGACATTTTACCGTCTAGCTAACAGCAAAAGAAATAAGGCGTTATAAAAACAAAATATACCAAAGCAAAAAGTACAACATTTGAGAAATTAAGAATTAACAACTCAGAGAAACTGAGAATTTAAAATCTCCAAATTGAAAAAGTAATCTCAAAACAGAATTAATCCAAAGTGGAATTGCCAAAGCTTTTTCTCAACTATTACGATAAAGGAATAGTTAGAGATATCCAAATTAGAACTTTATTCAAGAAGAGATAAATAGTTACTGATAATAGTTAAAGTTAGTAAAGATTCTACTAACTTTTCCGACCTTCTCCGTTTTATAAGTTAACTTTTATAACCTTAAGTTTAACTCTTATAATCAAACAACTTGAGCTGTAGTTTTATCTATGTTAAATTTCTGTAAAGCTTATATAAAAATTATAACTAGAGTAGTTAGTCAAATTTACATATTTTAATCCTTAAGTAGTTTTATGGGACTTATCAGGTTTAGGAAGATAGTGTATACTAGGAGTACTACCATTGAGTCAGAATTTTAAGTTAAACTTTCGCACCTCCTACCCTCTAGTATAAACTGGTGCCAGAAATCAGAAACACGAAATGGTTTCAGTAAAGTTAAAAAACGGACAAAAAATTTCTTTTCATGTCAAAGAAGACATGATTGCATTTTGGAACGATGTAACTTTAAATTCCGAAATGAAGGACGCAGCAAAAGAATTTTCTCGTGAATTAGCTGAAATTCAACGTAATAAAAGCCAGCCTAGTGGTTATAGCAACTACTACACTACAAAAACAATATTTAGACTCTAATCTCATCACAATTCTTACATAACCGGTATACAAAAGCCTTCGGCCGAGTACACTATTATTTAGAGCAATGCGAAATTACTTTTGCTGTATTTCTTTTTGTCAAATTTATGATTGACATTGTAGTTTGCATCAAACGAGCTCTACAAATACAAAATTACAGGAGCTTCAGTGAGTTTCGGAAAAGTACTGCTATCAGCTACTTTTTAATATACTTTTCCAATCCATAGTAACTACGATATTTCGTTCTACCGAAGAAAAAGACAACTCAGAACATTTAGTACAAGCCCCAACTTATAAAGATCCGACTATTAACATAAACCCTCCAATACAAAATGAGCTACAAGGAATTAGACGAGAGAAAATCAATCTAACAATGATGATTTCACCACCTCTCCAGAGTAATTAAATCTAATTAATTACGTCTATAACTTTTAGAAAAATGGTTTTAGAACATAGCACCAGACGACAACGACTTTCTTCTATCAGCATTTGCGGAACTTTTAGACGATCAGTCTCCATCAGGAACTTCCTATCGACATCAGAGAACAATACTTATTGACAACCGAGGAACAACAATTGCATGAGCAACAAAATAGTCAACAACTATCAGAGCAACCTCAACAACAACCTCACCAAGACCATCGCAACTTCAACTACCAGTAGCAGCAATTCCACCAAAAGCCCTTACGGTACACAACAAGATTAGTAGACAAATTAAAACCGAGGAACTTGTCAAGCCCTAACTTCAAAGGACACCCCAAGTACGACACGTCACTCAATTACAAACTGCAAAACCATGCCAATCTTTACAAACTGGTATACTATAATCCAAAAACAAAAACCTACAGAGCAAAGAATTTAGGTATAGACAAACAAGTCCTCTCCGTGCCGTTTCATTTATTAACTGCAAACCTAGAAAGCTCAGAGAAGAGCTATATTCGAAATCTCGAACAAAGCTTTCTCAACGAGCGTTATAAGAATTACCAGCACCGCATCGAAAGCCAGCTGAGAGATTTAAGAGATTACCGACATGACAACTTTCGAGGCAATGAATATTTTTCGCATCTCTGAGCCGGGGAGAAGAAGAAACTTGTTATTTTATATGTAACTGTACACCTTAACATGTGTAATTAAGTACCTTTATCGATGCTATGACTTTCAATTTCACCCCCACTAAGGACCAGGTCGGGATGTACTTCAGAGAAACCGAGAACTCAATATCTCCAAATTGAGAAAGTAATCTCAAAACAAAAGTAATCCAAAGTAGAATTGCCAAACCTTTTTCTCAACTATTACGATAAAGGAATAGTTAGAGATATAATCCAAATCAGAATTTTATTCAAGAAGAGATAAATAGCTACTGATAATAATTAAAGATAATAAAGTTTCTACTAACTTTTCCGACCTTCTCCTTTTTAAAAGTTAACTTTTATAACCCTAAGTTTAACTCTTATAACCACGCAACTTGAGCTGTAACGTTAACTATGTTAAATTTCTAAAAAGCTTATATAAATCTTATAACTAGAGTAGTTAGTCAAATTTACATATTTAAATCCTTAAGTATTTGAAGAGACTTATCAGATTTAGGAAGATAGTGTATACTAGGTGTACGACCATCGAGTCAGAATTTTAAGTTAAACCTTCGCACCTCCTACCCTCTAGTATAAACTGGTGCCAGAAATCAGTAACACAAAATGGTTTCAGTAAAGTTGAAAAAACGGACAAAAAATTTCATTTCATGTCAAAGAAGACATGATTGCATTTTGGAACGATGTAACTTTAAATTCCGAAATGAAAGACGCAGCGCAAGAATTTTCTCGTGAACTAGCTGAAATTCAACATAATAAAAGCCAGCCTAGTGGTTATAGCAACTACTACACTACAAAAACAATATTTAGACTCTAATCTCATCACAATTCTTACATAACCGGTATACAAAAGCCTTCGGCCGAGTACACTATTATTTAGAGCAATGCAAAATTACTTTTGCTGTATTTCTTTTTGTCAAATTTATTATTGACATTGTAGTTTGCATCAAACGAGCGCTACAAATACACAAAATTAAAGGAGCCTCAGTGAGTTTCGGAAAAGTACTGCTAACCGCTACTATTTAATATACTTTTCCAATCCATAGTAACTTCGATATTTCGTTCTACCGAAGAAAAGGACGACTCAGAACATTTAGTACAAGCCCAAACTTAAAAAGATCCGACTATTAACATAAACCCTCCAATACAAAATGAACTACAAGGAATTAGACGAGAGAGAAAATCAATCTAACAATGATGATTTCCCCACCTCTCCAGTGTAATTAAATGTAATTAATTACATCTATAACTTTTAGAAAAATGTTTTTAGAACATAGCATTAGACGACAACGACTTTCTTCTATCAGCATTTGCGGAACTTTTAGACGATCAGCCTCCATCATAACTTCCTATCGACATTCAACAACTATCAGAGCAACCTCAACAACAACCTCACCAGGACCATCGCAACTTCAACTACCAGTAGCAGCAATTATACTAAAAGCCCTTACGGTACACAAGATTAGTAGACAAATTAAAACCGAGGAACTTGTCTCAAGCCCTAACTTCAAAGGACACCCCAAGTACGACATGTCACTCAATTACAAACTGCAAAACCATGCCAATCTTTACAAACTGGTATACTATAATCCGAAAACAAAGACCTACAGAGCAAAGAATTTAGGTATAGACAAACAAGTCCTCTCCGTGCCGTTTCATTTATTAACTGCAAACCTAGAAAGCTCAGAGAAGAGCTATATTCGAAATCTCGAACAAAGCTTTCTCAACGAGCGCTATAAGAATTACCAGCACCAGCAGCGCATCGAAAGCCAGCTGAGAGATTTAAGAGATTACCGACATGACAACTTTCGAGGCAATGAAAATTTTTCGCATCTCTGAGCCGGGAAGAAGAAGAAACTCGTTATTTTATATGTAACTGTACACCTTAACATGTGTAATTAACTACCTTTATTGATGCTATGACTTTCAATTTCACCAACTAAGGACCAGGTGGGGATGTACTTCAGAGAAACCGAGAACTTAATATCTCCAAATTGAGAAAGTAATCTCAAAACAAAAGTAATCCAAAGTAGAACTGCCAAACCTTTTTCTCAACTATTACGATAAAGGAATAGTTAGAGATATTATCCGAAAAAGAATTTTATTCAAGAGGAGATAAATAGCTACTGATAATAACTAAAGTTAATAAAGTTTCTACTAACTTTTCCGACCTTCTCCTTTTTAAAAGTTAACTTTTATAACCCTAAGTTTAACTCTTATAACCATACAACTTGAGCTGTAACTTTAACTATGTTAAATTTCTAAAAAGCTTATATAAATCTTATAACTAGAGTAGTTAGTCAAATTTACATATTTAAATCCTTAAGTATTTGAAGAGAATTATCAGATTAAGGAAGATAGCTTATACTAGGAGTACGGCCATCGAGTCAGAACTTTAAGTTAAACCTTCGCACCTCCTACCCTCTAGTATAAACTGGTGCCAGAAATCAGAAACACAAAATGGTTTCAGTAAAGTTGAAAAAACGGACAAAAAATTTCATTTCATGTCAAAGAAGACATGATTGCATTTTGGAACGATGTAACTTTAAATTCCGAAATGAAAGACGCAGCGCAAGAATTTTCTCGTGAATTAGCTGAAATTCAACATAATAAAAGCCAGCCTAGTGGTTATAGCAACTACTACACTACAAAAACAATATTTAGACTCTAATCTCATCACAATTCTTACATAACCGGTATACAAAAGCCTTCGGCCGAGTACACTATTATTTAGAACAATGCAAAATTATTTTTGCTGTATTTCTTTTTGTCAAATTTATGACTGACATTGTAGTTTGCATCAAACGAGCGCTACAAATACACAAAATTACAGGAGCCTCAGTGAGTTTCGGAAAAGCACTGCTAACCGCTACTATTTAATATACTTTTCCAATCCATAGTAACTTCGATATTTCGTTCTACCGAAGAAAAAGACGACTCAGAACATTTAGTACAAGCCAAAACTTAAAAAGATCCGACTATTAGCATAAACCCTCCAATACAAAATGAGCTACAGGGAATTAGACGAGAGAGAAAATCAATCTAACGATGATGATTTCCCCACCTCTCCAGTGTAATTAAATGTAATTAATTACATCTATAATTTTTAGAAAAATGTTTTTAGAACAGAGCACTAGACGACAACGACTTTCTTCTATCATCATTTGAGGAACTTTTAGACGATCAGCCTCCATCGGAACTTCCTATCGACATCAGAGAACAATACTTATTGACAACCGAGGAACAACAATTGCATGAGCAACAAAATAGTCAACAACTATCTGAGCAACCTCAACAACAACCTCAGCAGGACCATCGCAACTTCAACTACCAGTAGCAGCAATTCTACCAAAAGCCCTTACGGTACACAACAAGATTAGTAGACAAATTAAAACCGAGGAACTTGTCTCAAGCCCTAACTTCAAAGGACACCCCAAGTACGACATGTCACTCAATTACAAACTGCAAAACCATGCCAATCTTTACAAACTGGTATACTATAATCCAAAAACAAAGACCTACAGAGCAAAGAATTTAGGTATAGACAAACAAGTCCTCTCCGTGCCGTTTCATTTATTCGCACCTCCTACCCTCTAGTATATCAGGTTTGCTTTTCATAATTTCAACTTTACTACAGTCAGTGACACTTAAAACTTATCAAGATGAAAAATCGTAAGTACTTCGAGGTTGTTCATTACCTACGATGGGGTCTGTATCCTCTCACTTATTATCCGGAGAAAAAATTTGTCGCGGAAGCCAAAAATTCTGCTCAAAAATTGTCATTTATTCGCCCTTGGTTCTGAAATTCAGGTATTACATCGTTCAAATACTCGTACAGAGATATCTCACCTACACAGTTCTAATGGCCACCTCCCTAGCTACAAATTAAAGCCATTAATTAGTAAAATAAAATTAGTGTTATGCAACTTAAAGAATCGAGCGTAAGCTATACGCAATTTCTCTACCTGAAATGATAGTATAATCTATCGCCACACTATGGGGCCGATTAATTTCATCGTCCAGAAACCACTGACAGAGTATGTCTCGAGATGGCAATAGAGCAGAAGGAGATATTGTTATGAATCATTTAAAAATAAAGAAAATCTTATTTCTAATAATAATTGCAGACTTTACAAAGCCCACTGCTTTTCCGCCGCCCTGACTTTGTTACTTCACAATACTAGACTATCGCATTAGACGCCGGACATACTAAATACAATTGCGTCAGTGCCTGTCCTTCGACTATTAATACGGGAACCCGTACGCATGCGGGTGAATTTAAAAAACTGTTCATAAAATTAGGCACTGGATCCGATAAGCACTTCCACAACAGACCCGACAAAGTAGTTGATCTAGGGGGATCAAGGACGTCGAATTTATTAATACAACAGACTTGAGATTAGTTGATCGACGCTTCCTAATTAACATTTATGTATATTATGACTCTGGTTACGGCGAACAGCCAAACTATCTTATCTTATCTGGCACTCACAAAAGATTGGTTCGAGGAGCCATATTTCCTAAATTCCAGTTAGTGGATGAGACACCGTATTGCCTAATAATATACCGCTGTCAGATGAAACAAAGGCCAGAAAGGTGAATTATTATTTGTCTATATACAACTCATTGGAACTGTTTTAAGTTCCCCTTACGTTTTTCTCTTTCTTAATTTTCAGGGTAGATTCCATCGGGGTTAAGCAGACGATGTCGATGGTTCGAATAATGAAGCAGGGGGCGAAGGAGTAGGCGCACAATCGCTGTGGTGGGAACCACATTGTCCTTGAACTTTGCCAGACTTATTTATCTATTCTCTGTTCTTCAGACTAACCTGTGAACAAAGAAGTGGTTGCTTGCTTGTCTATTCAATCTAATTTGACAGCCCTCAATACTCTCAGCTTATGTGTCATTTGTTTATTTATCTATTTTAGAAATTTGCAAACATCTGTACACATTTGTTGTCATAAGAATCTAGTCGGCTAATTGTCTGCTCTCTACAAAGGGATTAAATTTTGTTCAAGTTAGCCGCGATGTAATTATCTTAAACAGATTTCCTAATTACGAGCTTTCTAAGGAGCCTAAATATATGCATTTTCGCCACTTGGACGTATTCCCCCTTCAAACTCAATTTCATGTTCGCTACAGTCCCCCCACCTCTACTCTCATCATACTCCTAGGAAAAAACCTACTATGTTATTTAAATTATTGAGACAGAAAATACAATTGCGTCAGTGCCTGTCCTGCGACTATTATTACGGGAACCAGCACGCAAGCGGTTGAATTCGAAAAACCGTTCATAAAATTAGGCACTGGATCCGATAAGCACTTCCACAACAGACCCGACAAAGTAGTTGATATAGGGGGATCAAGGACGTCGAATTTATTAATACAACAGACTTGAGATTAGTTGATCGACGCTTCCTAAATAACATTTATGTATATTATGACTCTGGTTACGGCGAACAGCCACACTATCTTAGCTTATCCGGCACTCACAAAAGATTGGTTCAAGGAGCCATATTTCCTAAATTCCAGTTAGTGGATGAGACACCGCATTGCCTAATAATATACCGCTGTCAGATGAAACAAAGGCCAGAAAGGTGAATTATTATTTGTCTATATACAACTCATTGGAACTCAGTTTTAAGTTCCCCTTACGTTTTTCTCTTTCTTAATTTTCAGGGTATATTCCATCGGGGTTAAGCAGACGATGTCTATGGTTCGAATAATGAAGCAGGGGGCAAAGGAGTAGGCGCACAATCGCTGTGGTGGGAACCAGATTGTCCTTGAACTTTGCCATACTTATTTATCTATTCTCTGTTCTTCAGACTTACCTGTGAACAAAGAAGAGGTTGCCTGCTTGTCTATTCAATCTATTTTGACAGCCCTCAATACTCTCAAATTATGTGTCATTTGTTTATTTATCTATTTTAGAAATTTGCAAACATCTGTGCACATTTGTTGTCATAAGAATCTGGTCGGCTAATTGTCTGCTTTCTACAAAGGGATTAAATTTTGTTCAAGTTAGCCGCGATGTAATTATCTTAAACAGATTTCCTAATTACGAGCTTTCTAAGGAGCCTAAATATATGCAGTTTCGCCACTTGGACGTATTCCCCCCTTCAAATTCAATTTTATGTTCGCTACAGTCCCCCACCTCTACTCTCATCATGCTCCTAGGAAAAAACCTACTATGTTATTTAAATTATTGAGACAAAAAATACAATTGCGTCCGTGCCTGTCCTGCGACTATTATTACGTGAACCAGCACGCAAGCGGTTGAATTCGAAAAACTGTTCATAAAATTAGGCACTGGATCCGATAAGCACTTCCACAACAGACCCGACAAAGTAGTTGATCTAGGGAGATCAAGGACGTCGAATTTATTAATACAACAGACTTGAGATTAGTTGATCGACGCTTCCTAATTAACATTTATGTATATTATGACTCTGGTTACGGCGAACAGTTACACTATCTTAGTTTATCCAGCACTCACAAGGAATTGGTTCAAGGAGGCATATTTCTTTAATTCCATTAGTGGAGGTGAACCGCATTGCCTAATAATATACCGCTGCAAGATGATACAAAGGCCAAAAACATGAATTGTTATTTGTTTATATACAACTTATTGGAACTCTCTCGTTATTATTGGAACTATCTCGTTATAAATTACGTTTTTCTCTTTCTTAATTTTCAGGGTAGATTCCATTGAGGTTAAGCAGACGATGTCGATGGTTCGAATAATGAAACAGGAGGCGAAGGAGTAGGCGCACAATCGCCGCCGTGGGAACCAGATTGTCCTTGAACTTTGCCATACCTATTTGTCTATTCTCTGTTCTTCAAACTATCCTGTGAACAAAGAAGAGGTTGCCTGCTTGTCTAATCAATCTAATTTGACAGCCCTCAATACTCTCAGCTTATGTGTCATTTGTTTATTTTATCTATTTTAGAAATTTGCAAACATCTCTGCACATTTGTTGTCATAAGAATCTGGTCGGCTAATTGTCTGCTTTCCACGAAGGGATTAAACTCTGTTCAAGTTAGCCGCGATGTAATTATCTTATATAGATTGTCCTAATTACTAGCTTTCTAAAGAGCCTAAAAATATGCAGTTTCGCCACTTAGAGGCATTACCCCTTCAAATTCAATTTCATGTTCGCTACACTCCCCCCCTCTCTACTCTCACCATACTCCTAGGAAAAACCTACTATGTTATTTAAATTATGAGACAGAAAATACAATTGCGTCAGTGCCTGTCCTGCGACTATTATTACGGGAACCAGCACGCGAGCGGTTGAATTCGAAAAACTTCGTAAATTTAGGCACTGGATCCGATAAGCACCTCTACAACAGACCTGACGAAGTAGTTGATCTAGAGGGATCGAGGACAAAGAATTTATTAAAACAACAGACCTGAGGTTAGTTGCTCGAGGCTTCCGAATTGATATTTATGTATATTACGACTCTGGGTACGGCGAACAGCCACACTATCTTAGCTTATCCAGCACTCAAAACGAATTGGTTCCAGGAAGCATATTTCTTTAATTCCAGTTAGTGGAGGGGACACCGCATTGCCTAATAATATACCGCTGCAAGAATATACCGCGCCGAAAACAATTTTAAGTTCCCCTTACGTTTTTCTCTTTATTTTCAGGGTCGATTCCATTGGGGTTAAGCAGAAAATGTCGATGGTTCGATTAATGAAGCAGGAGGGAGCGAAGGAGTGGGTGCACATCGCTGTCGTGGGAACCAGATTGCCCTTAAACTTTGCCATGCTTATTTACCTATTCTGTTCTTTAAACTGAACATTGAACACAGAAGAGGTTGTTTGTTTGTCTAATCAATCTAATTTGACAGCCCTCAAAACTCTCAGCTTGTGTCAGTTGTTCATTTTATCTATTTTAGAGCTTTGCTAACATCTGTGCACATTTGTTGTCATAAGAATCTGGTCGTTTAATTGTCTGCTTTCAACAAAGAATAGATTGTCCTAATTACGATCTTTCTAAAGAGCCTAAATTTATGCAGTTTTGCCACTTAGAGGTATTCCCGCTTCAGATTCAATTTGATGTTCGCTACAGCCCCCTCTCTACTCTCATCATACTCCCGAATGATGCCAAAACCTACTATGTTATGTAAATTATTGAGACAGGAAAAATGAACTCTTTGATAACAAAAGTAGTAAACGAGCAGTATCTTAGCTTATTAAATTTCAGTCTTCTTCGCTTGACAACAATCCAAGTGGCCCTCATTTCTAAAGTGATTAGATGCGTGTCTATTTGCATAAAACAAACATTTTCTCAGCTCGGGTTCGTATTTCATAATTTCATCTTTACTACGGTCAGTGTCACTTATAACTTATCAATATGGAAAATCGTAAATACTTCGAAGTTGTTCGTTAGCTACGATCGGGGCTGTATCCCCGCAATTATTCTCCGGAGAAAAAAAGAGTATTCGTCGCCGAAGTATTCATTGCCAAAAATTCAACCAAAAATGGTCATTTATTCACGCTTGGTTCTGAAAATTAGGTATTACATCGTTCAAATGCTCGTACGAAGATATTTCATCTATACAGTTCTAATTGCCACCTCCCCAGCTACAAATCAATGCCATTAATTCGTCAAAAATGTAGTGCTATGCAACTTAAAGAATGGAGCTAAAATTATACGCGATTGTTCTACCTGGAATGATAGTATAATCTACCGCCACACTACTTGACCGATTAATTTCATCGTCCCGGTAACCCTTGACGGAGCATGTCGTGAGATTGCACTAGAGAAGAAAAGATACTGTTATGAATTATTTAAAAATTAAAAAAATCTTATTTCTAATAATAATTGCAGACTTTACAAGGCCCAATGCTTTTCAGCCGCCCTGACTTTGTTACTTCACAAAACTAGACTATCGCATTAGACGTCGGGCATACTAAATAAACTTGCGTCAGTGCCTGTCCTTCGACTATTATTACGGGAACCCGCACACAAGCGGGTGAATTCGAAAAACTGTTCGTAAAATTAGGCACTGGATCCGATAAGCACCTCTACATCAGACCCGACAAAGTAGTTGATGTAGAGGTATCCAGGACGTCGAATTTATCAATAAAACAGACTGGAGATTAGTTTCTCGACTGTTCCGAATAAATATTTGTATATTATGACTGTTTACGGCGAACAGCCACACAATCTTAGTTCATCCGGCACTCACAAAGGATTGTTTCAAGGAGGCATATTTCTTAAAATCCAGTTAGTGATGAGGTTGAAGAGGTTCCCTGTTTGTCTAATCATTCTAATTTGACAGCCCTCAAACCTCTCAGATTATGTGTCAGTTGTTCATTTTATCTATTTTAGAACTTTGCTATCGTCTGTGCACATTTGTTGTCATAAGAATATGGTCGCCTAATTGTCTGCTTTCCACAAAGGGATTAAACTTTGTTCAAGTTAGCCGCGATGTAACTATCATATATAGATTGTCCTAATTACGAGCTTTCTAGAGAGCCTAAATATATGCAGTTTCGCCACTTAGACGTATTCCCCCTTAAAACTCCATTTCATGTTCGCTATAGTCCCCCCCCCCCTCTCGACTCTCATCATACTCCCGAATGATGCCAAAACCTACTATGTTATGTAAATTATTGAGACAGAAAAAATGAATTCTTTGAAAACAAAAGTAGTAAACGAGCAGTATCTTAGCTTATTAAAATTCTGTCTTCGTCGCTTGACAACAATCCAAGTGGCCCTTATTTATAAAGTGATTAGATGCGTGTCTATTTGCATAAAACAAACATTTTCTCGGCTCAGGTTCGTTATTTAATAATTTCATCTTTTAACCAGTCAGTGTTACTTATAACTTATCAAATTGGAAAATGGTAAATACGTCGAGGTTGTTCTTTAATTACGATGGGGTCTGTATCCTCTCACTTATCATCCGGAGGAGAAAAAGTTCGTCGCCGAAGCCAAAAATTCTGCTCAAAAATTGTCATTTATTCTCCCTTGGTTCTGAAATTCAGGTATTACATCGTTCAAATACTCGTACAAAGATATCTCACCTACACAGTTCTAATGGCCACCTCCCTAGCTACAAATTAAAGCCATTAATTAGTGAAAGAAAATTAGTGTTATGCAACTTAAAGAATCGAGCGTAAGTTATACGCAATTTCTCTACCTGAAATGATAATATAATCTATCGCCACACTATGGGACCGATTAATTTCAACGTCCAGAAACCATTGACGGAGTATGTCTCGAGATGGCAATAGGGCAGAAGAGGAGATACTGTAATGAATCATTTAAAACTAAAGAAAATCTTATTTCTAATAATAATTGCAGACTTTACAAAGCCCACTGCTTTTCCGCCGCCCTGAATTTGTTACTTCACAATACTAGACTATCGCATTAGACGTCGGGCATACTATATACAATTGCGTCAGTGCCTATCCTTCGACTATTATTACGGGAACCCGCACGCAAGCGGGTGAATTCGAAAAACTGTTCGTAAAATTAAGCACTGGATCCGATAAGCACCTCCACAACAGACACCATAAAGTAGTTAATGTAAAGGATCGAGGACGTTGAATTTATCAATACAACAGACTGGAGATTAATTGCTCGACGCTTCCGAATTAATATTTGTATATTATGACTTTACGGCGAACAGCCACACCATCTTAGTTTATCCGGGACTCACAAATGATTGTTTCAAGGAGGCATATTTCTTAAATTCTAGTTAGTGATGAGGCTGAAGAGGTTGCCTGTTTGTCTAATCACTCTAATTTGACAGCCCTCAATGATCTCAGCATATGTGTCAGTTGTTCATTTTATCTATTTTAGAACTTTGCTATCATCTGTGCACATTTGTTGTCATAAAAATATGGTCGCCTAATTTTCTGCTTTCCACAAAGGGATTAAACTTTGTTCAAGTTAGCCGCGAGGTAATTATCTTTAATAGATTGTCCTAATTACGAGCTTTTGAAGGAGCCTACAAATTTGCACTTTCGCCGCTTAGATTTATTCCCGCTTTAAATTCAATTTCATGTTCGCTACAGAAGATTGGTGGTTGGGAACTGACTACGGCCCACCCTTCAAAACTCAAACTTGAATCTTTCGCTAAGAAAATGTGATTCGTCTGGCAATTAAACTGAGACAATTGTCCTCAGTTACTCATCATCGGCTGATCGTAAAAAAGTTCATAAAAACAATATAAATGAAGTTATCTCCGGATCGAAATTGTCTCATGATTTGTCTACCACGGATAAATACAGTGTAAAGTGACAGTTGACTTTATCCTCAGAAGAATGCCAATAGCGTGATACTGGGCTACCAACCAGCGCATACATTCTTCCTTCGTTGTCGGAACCTACCCGCCAAATCATGCTCTATTTTTGGATAACGCAGTAAGCTTATTCACCTTCATTTTGCGAGTTTTAACTCAACATATAGCGCCATAATTAAGCCCTCTCTTAGCTGCCGAATTGTTCCTTGTTGAATTCGCGTTTGTGTTTGTGAGAAACTGTATGAGTGTACGCGTGTGTATGAGTAAGCGTAAAAAAATGTAACGTTCCGATAACTTGAAGCTACGTTTTTCTGTTTATTTTCAGGGTAGATTCCATTGGGGTTAAGCAGAAAATGTCGATGGTTCGATTAATGAAGCAGGGAGCAAAGGAGTGGGCACACAATCGCTGTCGTGGGAATCAGATTGTCCTTGAACTTTGCTATACTTATTTAACTATTCTGTTCTTTAAACTGAACATTGAACACAGAATAGGTTGTTTGTTTGTCTAATCAATCTAATTTGACAGCCCTCAAAACTCCCAGCTTGTGTCAGTTGTTCATTTTTATCTATTTTAGAGCTTTGCTATCATCTGTGCACATTGGTTGTCATAAGAATCTGGTCGGCTAAATGTCTGCTTTCCACAAAGGGATTAAACTCTGTTCAAGTTAGCCGCGATGTAATCATCTTAAACAGATTTCCTAATTACCAGATTTCTAAAGAGCCTAAATATATGCAGTTTCGCCACTTAGACGTATTCCCCCTTCAAACTCAATTTCATGTTCGCTACACTCCCCCTCTTTACTCTCATCATACTCCCGAATGATGCCAAAACCTACTATGTTATGTAAATTATTGAGACAGAAAAAATGAATTCTTTGATAACAAAAGTAGTAAACGAGCAGTATCTTAGCTTATTAAAATTCGGTCTTCGTCGCTTGACAACAATCCAAGTGGCCCTTATTTATAAAGTGATTAGATGCGTGTCTATTTGCATAAAACAAACATTTTCTCAGCTCAGGTTCGTTATTTAATAATTTCATCTTTTAACCAGTCAGAGTCACTTATAACTTATCAAATTGGAAAATCGTAAACACTTCGAGCTTGATCGTTAGCTAAAATTGGGCCTGTACCCCCGCAATTATCATCCGGAGGAGAAAAAGAGTATTCGTATTCGTCCCCGGAGAGTATTCGTTGCCAAAAATTCTGTCGAAAATGGTCATTTATTCACGCTGGGTTCTGAAAATTAGGTATTACAACCTTCAAATGCTCGTACGAAGATATCTCACCTATACAGTTCTAATTGCCACCTCCCCAGCTACAAATGACTGCCATTAATTAGTCATGAATGTAGTGTTATGCAACTTGAAGAATGGAGCTAAAATTATACGCGATTGTTCTACCTGGAATGATAGTATAATCTACCGCCTCACTACTTGACCGATTAATTCATCGTCCCGGAAACCCTTGACGGAGCATGTCGTGAGATTGCATTAGAGCAGTTAATTCACAATACTAGACTGTCGCATTCGACGTCGGGCGTACTAAATACAATTGCGTCAGTGCCTGTCCTTCGACTATTATTACGGGAACCCGCACGCAAGCGGGTGAATTCGAAAAACTGTTCGTAAAATTAAGCACTGTATCCGATAAGCACCTCCAAAACAGACACCATAAAGTAGTTAATGTAGAGGATCGAGGACGTCGAATTTATCAATACAATAGACTGGAGATTAGTTGCTCGACGCTTCCGAATTAATATTTGTATATTATGACTTTACGGCGAACAACCACACCATCTTAGTTTATCCGGCACTCGCTAGGAAAAAGTGATTCGTCTGGCAATTAGACTGAGACAATTGTCCTCAGTTACTCATCATCGGCTGATCGTAAAAAAGTTCTTAAAACAAAATAAATGAAGTTATCTCCGGATCGAAATTGTCTCATGATTTGTCTATCACGGATAAATACAGTGTAAAGTGACAGTTGACTTTATCCTCAGAAGAATACAAATGCCTATAGGGTGATACTGGGCTACCAATCAGCGCATACATTCTTCCTTCGTTGTCGGAACCTACCCGCCAAATCATGCTCTATTTTTAGATAACGCAGTAAGCTTATTCACCTTCATTTTGCGAGTTTTAACTCAATATATAGCGCCATAATTAAGCCCTTTCTTAGCTGCCAAATTGCTCCTTGTTGAATTCGCGTTGTGTTTGTCCTTCGACTTTTATTACGTTCACCCGCACGCAAGCGGGTGAATTCGAAAAACTGTTCCTTAAATTAGGCACTGGATCCGATAAGCACCTCTACAACAGACCCGACAAAGTAGTTGATATAGAGGATCGAGGACGTCGAATTTATCAATACAACAGACAGGAGATTAGTTGCTCGATGCTTCCGAATTAATATTTGTATATTATGACTGTTTACGACGAACAGCCACACTATCTTAGCTTATCCGGCAATCACAAAGGATTGTTTCAGGGAGGTATATTTCTTAAATTCCAGTTAGTGGAAGGGAAACCGCATTGCCTAATAATATACCGTGACGAGATTAAAAAAAAGGCCAGAAAGGAGAATTATTATTTGTTTATATAAAACTTATTCGAACTCAGTTTTAAGTAAATCCCCTCAAGTTTTTCTCTTTCTTCATTTTCTGGGTACATTCTATCGGGGTTAAGCAGACGATGTCGATGGTTCGAATAATGAAGCAGCACAGGACGAAGGAGCGGGCGCACAATCGCTGTGGTGGGAACCAGATTGTCCTTGAACTTTGCCATACTTATTTATCTATTCTCTGTTCTTCAAACTAACCTATGAACACAGAAGAGGTTGCCTGTTTGTCTAATCAATCTAATTTGACAGCCCTCAAAACTCTCAGCTTGTGTCAGTTGTTCATTTTATCTATTTTAGAGCTTTGCTATCATCTGTGCACATTTGTTGTCATAGGAATCTGGTCGCCTAATTGTCTGCTTTCCACAAATGGATTAAACTTTGTTCAAGTTAGCCGCGATGTAATTATCTTAAATAGATTGTCCTGATTACGAGCTTTCGAAACAGCCTAGAAATATGCACTTTCGCCGCTTAGAATTATTCCCGCTTTAAATTCAATTTCATGTTCGCTACAGAGATTTGTGGTTGGGAACTGACTGCCGTCCACCCCCCAAAACTCAGCCTTGAATCTTTCGCTAAGAAAATGTGGTTCTTCTGGCAAATAAACTGAGACACTTGTCCTCCGTTACTCATCATCGGCTGATAGTAAAAAAAATCTTAAAAACAATATAAATGAATTTATCTCCAGATCAAATTTATCTCCTGATTTGTCTACCACGGATGAATACAGTGTAAAGTGATAGTTGACTTCATCCTCAGAAGAATACATATGCCAATAGGGTGATACTGGGCTACCAATCAGCGCATGCATTCTTCCTTCGTTGTCGGAACCTACCCACCAAATCATGTTCTATTTTTAGATAACGCAGTAAGCTTATTCATCTTCATTTTGCTAGTTTTAACTCAACATATAGCGCCAAAATTCCGCCCTTTCTTAGCTGCCGAATTGTTCCTTGTTGAATTCGCGTTTGTGAGAAACTGTATGAGTGTACGCGTGTGTATGAGTAATCGTAAAAAAATGTAACGTTGTTCCGCAAACTTGAAGCAGCAATCAAGCTTCTTTTTTCTAGAAGATCCACATTCCCTTCTCACAAAAATACAAATCAAATAACAAATCTTTTGTTTTCAACTCAATTTTTAAAATTTGTAAAACAAATTTTAGAAAATGTAAAAAAAAATACTTTTATCCAGTGAAGTAAATTGTGCGGGAATAAAAAAGAGTCATTTGCCTTAAACTGGTTAATTAGTGAGGCGTCTAATTTTAGTACAGTTTCACTAGCTTTAATTTGCTCAATTAGTGCGGCTCCTACTTTTGAGAAATTCAGATAGAAGAGTGACGTAAATTGCGCTGCGCTCAAAAAGGGAGCAGTCAGTGCACAAAAAGAAATTTAATTGCGCGCCATTTTCGGGGCAACCAATCACAGGTAAACACGCTCAAAAGGTGACGTTAATTGTTCTGCGCTGAAAACGGGTCATTTCTTTTTCTGCGTTTAATTAGTGGGGAAAAAATTCACGGAAAGTGCCAAAAAACAGTAAGGTCATTCTCTGTTCAGAAAGTGATAGAGCCGTGTTTTGCTTCGCTCTATTAAAGTAGCATCCAAGTTGAAAAAAAATGATTCTAAACACCGAGAAAAACTGGGCTGATCTCAAAGAGACAGTCATCAGGTTTAGTGTGCTCACTTAGTGAGACATGCGGCCGTCGTTAATTACGCTTCGAAAGTGAGTCAAATTGTGATGTGCTCAAAAATGAGCTTATCATATTTTAATGTGCTCAAAAATGTGGTATCTAATATGAGGAAAGTATGCTCAAATATTGAGGTCATGTTTGTTGTTCATGCGATTAGTGACGCATACTAGTGCATTACGCTCAATAAGAGACGGCACTTGGTTTACTGTGCTCAATTAGTGAGTCCAATTTTTAGAAAGATAAAATCAATCTTTCAGGTAATTTCTGCTGCGCTCGAGAAGAGACATCCATTAGTTCTACTGTTTGCAATTAGTTATGCATCTAATCTTAGGAAATTACGCTCACACTGTCGCGGTAATCTGTTCTGTGCTCCGTCAATTCTTTCAATGCGAGAAAGAAGAGAGACATATAATATTAGGAAATTACACACAAGCAGTCAGGTCATTTGTGTTTTGCTCAAAGCAAGAGAAAGTCATTACTTTTACTGCAATCAATTAGTGGATCATAAAGTTCTAGAAAAATACGCGAAGAGGGGGAATTTGTGTTGTGGTACTTCAGTTTTTTGTTGATGGATACCCTGTCCATTGACTTCCAACTAAGTTGAGCAAATATTGTAAAAGTGTGTTTCTCTTACGCATATTTTTGATTGAATGTTTCGACATTTTCCTGGAAAATCGACCTCAATCGCCAATAAAGCTTAGAATCTTTTGAGAGTAGTTCGATGTCATCAGTGCGTTTATGTTTAAATTTTCTGTGATGTTTAGCGCTGCATGAGACTAAAGGATATTCGCTATCCTGAAAGCAAATGAAAATAGGTTTACTACACTGATCGAATCCCACGCAAATTTGATATCTGCCAACATTAATAAGATGAAGACGGAGCTTCGACAATTGAGGCTTCTGGTAGCCGTCTAGATTTACTATGTCAAGGTGTCTTGAACTTTTACTCGCAAGTAAATCGTTTAGTGAATCGAAGTGCCTACGGGGGGGGGGGGGGGGGTGAAAATTTTATCCATGATGTTAATTTTGAAGCAAAAGTTGAAACTTCTGACTCAGTGTCAGCGGTTCTTTAGCGGTCAGGACCTCTACGCCCTAGGTTTTGTTAAAGACGCTGCCGCTGCTGGTAAAAAGTTGGGAATGGAACTTTGGAGCAATGGTTGGCTTGTTAAAACAATGATTTCACGGTGAATTTCGCATGCAGATCACTTTAAATCAGCTTCAATCCAGCTGCTGTATCTCCACTAACTTGATTTAAAAAAAACAAGGAAGCTGTTGTTTAATTCAATTACTTAAAGAACGCTAGAGGAGCCAAATTGTCATCATTGACATTTTGCCCTAAAAAGAGCAAGCCTGTTTAACTGCTTATTCAGTTACAGGAGATATCACTACTCCCGTCATGCAATGATGAAAAATACCAGCTTTGAGGAAATACGACAACCTTGCTCCAAACACTAGCGTTGCCTGTTACATTTGCTCTATTCTCCAGAACGCTTAGAACGTTGGAACCCACTGTCATACTCTTAAATCTTTTAAGAGCTTTTAAAACCACCAAAATTCAATAAAATGGCGAAAAGCACCGTTATTTATATAGTCTGTATTCTACAATAGAAATGGAGAAGTCGAATGCATTTCAGGAATTCACGCCAGCTTAGAGTGGCAGCATCCCTTTTCCGGAACCTGAGGATAAACAAAATACCTGTCAGAGGACGAGCTTATAAGGAGTCAATGTAGTCCATCAACTTATCTATCTGATTCCAACTTTTAACTCTGAAGCCGCGCGTCTCTGTGTTGTAAGGTTGATCAAATACTACTTGGCTCCACGTAGGAACCATGCACCCTTTAATAATTGGTTTATCATCAATTAAAACATGTCCAGTCACTACTGTCTTGTCACGTGTCAAGATCATTTTGGATGTGAAGTCGAACCCCAGATGCTCTTCGACCCACTCGTACTTTTCTCTGACACAATTGTAATATTCTGTCATTGGAGATGTACAGATGAATAGATTGTACTTCTTGTTCAAAGCTTTCATGGCTGAAACGAAAACGGGATCTTTTCCGTTTGTGCCCCCCCCCCCCCCCCCCGCATAGTGGGCGCATATTATTTGCACCCCCCAGACGCACGTGCCACATTTTTACATAATGATTTACTATGTAATGGCACGTGCTCTGTTACTGGGGGGCGCATAACGTACTGGGGGGCACAAACGGAAAAGATCCCAAAAACGAAATGGGTGATTACTGTTAAGACGAAGCAACGAAACGCGCAGATCGCAGGCAAATTAGTTTTTCATAAATATTTGGGGCGGTACAGTACTACCATCCATTAAATTCCAATATAAACAAAATATACCACCTAAAACAGCAGACATTCTTCCGGCTATACAACACAATATTGAGAACATTGAGTTTCCTTAAAGTTTCATCAAAAAATAACGCCTTTGTTTTTAAACGCATTGTCACTTTTAGAATTTGCTATGTTATTTAGTCGAATTAACTTCACAATTAAAAATCATAGTTTATATCGAAAGTCTGTTAAAATTTACGCAAAAAATTCTGGTTCTTAAATCAATGTAAGTCAACAAACTGATACCAAATTTAAAACCAACAATGAGAAGTTTTCAAATTTTTATCTCTTAAAATATCGCCTATTTTTACTAGAGCAAGGAAACTGACCTGCTTTAGCGCCCTCCATTACAGGCAAATGTCTGAAAAAGCCGGGCTTCAATGCAATTCTGTGGAATGCATCCTCATGCTGAGGATAGATGTGTGCATACTGTACATCATTGTAAAACACGTTTCTCTCCTCTCTCGGAATAAGTTTCATGGATGGAAACATCTTTGTGATTGCCCGTTCATAGCCCAACTCAAAATTGGCTATCACCCCGTCCATATCAACTAGCACTATCTTCTTTTTGGCAGTGGACATACTTGAATTCAAGAAACATTCAACACCTGAAAGATGACATTAAAGTCTATGACAACGACCAAAATATTATTGCACAATTCGGATCTTTTCCGTTTGTGTCCCCCCCCCCCCAGTACATTATGCGCCCCCCAGTTAGAGAGCACGTGTCACTACATGGTAAATAATTATGCAAAAATATTGCACGTGCGTCTGGGGGGTGCAAATAATATGCATCCTCTAAGCTGGGGGAGATCCCACAATTCTATAATAATAACAACAATAAGTTCGTTTCTGCTACCTATTCACTAATAAATTGATAAATAATTACTGGAAAAGGTTTCAAGAGCAAAAAACCGAGCGAGCGGTACACTGAGCCTTCGGGATAGTCGAGCCCTTGAAGGTTAATCGCCTTTGAAAATGAAGGCTTATCGGCTGTGAAAGCGCGACTAAAAGCATTTTTTGAATAAATAGCTCTACAACTGGCCAGTGAATCTATGAAAGAACAAGAGAAATTAATTTACCAAGCAGAAAGACTAGCAAATGTATGAAGAGGGGTCGAAACAATTATATTGTCCAAAATTTGCCGGAGGGGTGAATTTCCTCCAGACAAAATGTTCCAGAGAAATTAAAGCTATAGCTGGTGGGCCACTGAAAAACTCCAATCCTTGATTCGGTGAGCACGCAAGTCTAACTCAGCATTACATGTAGTTTTGCAAAAATCGAACTATTCATATCAAATCAATAAAATTATTGACAGAACTAATAAAAAACAAAAACAGCGTGATTGCTAAATTGATCACTAAATAATAGCAGTCTTGCCGATGACAGTCAAATTACTAACTCGATTTAAATTATGCAATCTAGCTTGACCGTTTATACCTAAATAACACTATTTGACATCCCTAAATACAAAAGCATCAAAATATATAAATCTTGACCCGTAAGATGACGTTTCAACCCCAATGACACTTCAGAGCCGGCCTGCCATTCTTTCAAGCTGTTATCTTTAAATATCTTTATCTTCATATCCGTTACCATACTGTGGATGACTAATTTATCGTTCTTTATCTCTGTTTCAATAATATTAGTAGAAATAATGGAACAATAATTAGCCGAGCACTTGCTTGTTACCTACAACTTATCAAAGAAAAGGTACGATCGAGGCACACCATTTGATTGGCACATAAACAGATTTGTACAAAAGTAAAATCAATTCGTGTCCGCTAATGAACCAAACAAGACCTGATTCTAGTGCTCTTGCGCTTTCATAAACCTGCCATTAATATACATTCAGCCACTGATCCACTACTATGCCGACGTGGAGAAGTACAAAAACTGAAATTGATTTTATTACAGGCAGTCTCCAGGTCTATAGGCTAAAACGAGATTCGAGTTTAGAGTGGCGACAAACAAACGTAAAAGGAAATTTTAGATATTAAGATAATAAAACGGACTTTATCAACTCTTCCGAGTAAACTAAAACTCGGAATAGTTGACAAGTCCGTTTCTTAATATCTAAGCGAGATTATATTACGGTTTCAGAGTTTAGCGCGTGGTTTCTATGGCTTTGACCAATTCTTTTCGTAAAAAAAATTTTATGTACTTTTGAATTCTGCTTTCATTTGTTATCTTTTTTGCCCAATCTTTAAGTCCAAAAATTCATTGTGCCCCGTCAAAGATCCAATTTTTTTCAGGAGGTAAAAATGAACCTTGACACTTCTTTCAGTTGCTATCTATTATCTGTTATGACTTTGAACATATTTATTTTATTTTAAAATCATCCGTTGATTTTTGAACTTTGTCACTATTTTATCTTACTTTTCTCAACTTCGGACGCAGTCTCAGTAAAAACAGGAAAAATCAGTTTTCTGTGGGTTATAAATTAATGTCTAACGGCTTCATGTCCAACTAATGGTCTCTTGAGCATAACTGCATATTTTTTGAATTCTGTTTGTTTCCTTGTTGTATTAGCGCGTTATTTACAAGTGCAATTGAAGGAAAGCATAGTAGGGAAAATGCACAACGATGAAAAAACGCGTATCTGAAAATTTAAATGTTTTTGTTATATAGTTTATGCTTTTTGAACTGAGACAAAGGTATCTCTAATTTTTATGGATTTTTTGTTTTTGCCTATGTTGTCTTTCTTTTTGCTGTTATATGCCATATACCTTGCACCAAGACGTATAACTGAACCTAGATAAAGAATTCATTTCAGAGCTGTTTGTTTTAATGACTTTCAAATTTAGATAAAGAATTTTTTTTCAACTGTATCTTTTTTGCTTTAGTTTTTGTAACCATGTGACTCAACCTCACTAATTAGAAGACTCATTACTTTTGTTGATTCAAGCATTTTTAATTTGTTTCGAGCTTGGCTTTCCGTTGTGACTGAATGCTTCGACCATTAATTTCATAAAAAATTTTCGGGATTTCTATACTGTTAAATTTCTGGGTATCTTTTTGTTGTCATGTCTACATAAACCTTTTAGAAGGAAGACTCTTTGATGTCAAAATGAGGAAAAATGACAAAATACTGTTCTTGCAGGTAGAATATCATAATTATAGTGCCTTGAACAGTGTGATCTCGTAAAATTGTTTGAAGATTTGGCTTCTTTATATATTTGTTGTTATTTTGAGGGGTCATGACTTAGTCTCATTATTAGCGGGCCCAACTGGCTTCCTGAGGTATTGCAAATTAATCCATCGCTGTTTTTTGAAATCTTCTTGAAGTCTGTTATGACTTTTGAAAAAAATTGTTTTCAAAGACATAATTGGGTTTTTGAGCTTCGTCATTTTCAGTTAATTTTTCGGTTGATTGTTTAGCTCAGTCTCTGTAAACACAGGTCACAAACCGTTTCCAGTGAACTATGGTTTAATCTCTGTAACGGTTCTAGCTTTGAACATTTGTTTTTCGGCTTTGTTACTGCTGTTACTACGAGATTTCACAAAATAATTGAGATTTTTTTTTGTATTTGTACATTTCATCGGATTTTTGTTTTCTTTTTAATTTATAACAATAATCGTAGGTCCCATTGGCTTTGAAATTTTGCGGAGTTAAACATTGGATAATGACATGTCTAAATTGCTTTCTATGGAGATATAAATGAACATTTTTGGGGATATCAGTGAAATTAATTCTTTTCAAAAATACAAACGTCTTTTTGAAGTTCGCACTTCTTTGCTCTTTTTTTTGTCGACCTTTTAACCAGTCGCATTGAGGACAGGTTTCATATTTTTTCTAATGATGTACAGGTTAAATTGTTCCGTTTAGATTTTATCTCATGAGAGTTTGATTTCATGATTTTATTTATTATAGAAGTCGAGTTTTGGTCGTCAACAATGTTTGCTGTTTGATATTTATTATTGTCCTTTCTAGTAGTCACAATATATACAACGTTGATCGGCCCTATAGGGTGGCAATCATTATTGGATTCCATTGGTTGTTTATGGAACGATATGTATGTTTTCTATGTAAAGTTTTCTATCTCTTCGTCATTTGGTAGCCAATTAAGTCAAGAACGTGGATGAGCGGGGTCGGAACTTTATGTGCGTACGCACATTACCGAGCCTCCTTGTCCCTTTAAAAATTCTGTAAAAAGAAATACGGATCCGATCCATAGAGTATTAATGAAACTCTAGGGCATTCAAAAATCTGGAAAGATGCAATTCATACTTGCCAACACTTCGCAATGATGCTACAAAAAGAAGATTTTGGTTAGTGAAAAGTTTGTCCGCATCAAAGTAGTGCGCAATGGAAGATAAACTTGAATTAATCTCCTCCTGTCTCACTAGCGAATAGTTTCCTCTTTTTTGTTAAGACTTTGCTTTTCTAAGAATATAGATTTAAATGATGTTAGATATTCAGTAATAAAGCTTAGGCAGTGCCAAACTTTGACATGATGTTGCTTCACATTTTTAAAAACAAATCAACTATAACCGACAACACTCGATCAATAGGCGCGTTATTGGCTCGTCTGGTTTAAAAGTTCCCTCCACGCCTTGAAGTTCCGCTTACTCATCCTGGGTGAACAATTTTTAGGACGGGAAGTTAACTACATCACTCAAGCCATCAAATTCTAAAGAAAAAGTTGAAAACGTTCAAGCAAAACTTTCGCAATAAAACACTCACATTACTATAATAATTGATTCAAACTTCATTCTATGGCAAAAACTTACGTGCTAATATCGAATAAAAAATAATAGGTAAATATTAACGCCAGTGAACAAAACACTGGCTCCAATATCCGTGACGAATTACATCATACACGCAATTCATTCAACCAATTGTATGAGAATAAACAACACCCGAAGTTATCGTGACGCCACAGCTCGTAACAAAGAGGCAGACGTCGAAAGTTAAAAGCCGATAGAAGGTTCTTAAAATCTCCACTTAGCTATCGCACCTAATTCAAAACATAACCGACTTAACGTCGGAAGAATTGCTTTCGAACGACTAGTGGGAGCTCTAATCAATTGCAGCCTGCTTCAGTCGGGGGGGGGGAGCCTAAATGGGACTAAGAAGTTCAATAGTGGGCTTCAAATAACCACATTAGAGGTTAACATATACAACTAATAAGATTTAAAGTAAAAAATGGCACCAGTTTCGGCGCACTTTTCATTTGACATTTAGTATTAAATTGCCGCCAATTGAATTCAGCTGCTTGAAATTGTGATTGAGAGCGAATTTTAGATCACGCGAAACACAAAAAGTCAAGGGCGTAAAAGTCACTCGAAAGGTCAAAATTGTCAAGCGAAAATTTTGCATAAAAAAGACACACACGTTTGCAATAATTGCTATGAACTTCGTTCAAGAGCAATTAATAAAACAAATACTCAAGAATAAGTCTCAAAAACGTTTTGCAATTTTTTCGAGCAACCACAGCATGATGACGACATGAGGAGATCTCCACAATCAGGAGATCTTCGACAAGGTACACAAACGACAAAATGAGCATTAACTCCGAATTCAACCGTAACTTCACAATATATAACCCAGCTGTAATTAACAGCTATTTTATGTTAAACGATCTATTTCTTTCGTTTAATTAGTTTGAAGTTCTGAACAAACGTGCGCACTTATTAGACGCCACTCTGACGTTATTACAAATTTATCAACATTTGCAAATTTAAATGATCATTTCAATCGATTTTTCAAACATTCGAGTTGAAATTTTCTCAAGCAAACCTTAACGTCAAACTTACAAGGAGTTTCTTTTACCATCTTTTTGCAAAAAAACTCATGGACACCACCGCCATCAGAACTACCTGAGTTGCTATTCTCTTAAATTATTTTGCAATTACCAATAATTTTCAATCCAGTCAATTTTCAATGTTTGAAATGATATGTTTGAAGTTTAGCCGAGTTTTGCAATAATGCTTTGAAGCATTATATTTTTGACGTAGTGTCCCATTAAAGTGTCAAATAAACCACTGTAACAATTTGCAGAACTATAACTTCAGAGAACCGTCTGACAAAAACAATATATTTTTTACGAAACTCGCGAATTTGGAAACTATCGCTCTTTCGTTGACTATTTTTGGAATCTATTAACATAACCGACTCAAACGCCCGGCGGGTAGGGATCAATTAAAAATTGCACAACTTGGTGGATTCTCTTCGTTTAGAGCTAATTTAACAACACAATTTATATTGAAAAAAAAAATCAATTTTGGCACCCGTTCCATCTAGTTGTAACTGTCACCAACTAAGGTAAAAGGTTTTAGATTCTGAATGAGGGCAATTTAACACGCTAAAATCACGAAGGCAAGCTCGAAAATTTCAGTTTTAGTGAGGTCAGACAAATATTATTTCAATAAAATTGCAAGTTTCTCCCGATAAATTTTTGCGAGCGAAGACGCGGAATTTAAAAAAAATAATGTTAGCGTTTACAATATTCACTGCTTTTGAAACTTTGTGCAATTGTTTGTTTGAGTGAATATATTGAAAAAGTTTCAAAATTTGTGAAAATGTATTCAATCAACTTTTAAACAAAAGCTGATCTCAATGGCTGGTAGAGCTCAATGTTTCATAATAAAGGTTACACTGTCACTTTTCCTTTTCCATTCCCTTCTTTCACGGCCTTTGGTTTTCATTCTACATTCTGATTTATTCAAGTAGTTCATAGGTCGTTAGCACAATGATCAACTTATAAAAACAAGGTACAAAAACTCAATATCAAAGCAAAATACATGAGACAAAAACAAAATCAAAGCAATTTGAGGAAGCTAGAGAAAAAAAGCTATACCTATTATAAAAAAAGAAACTAATAAACAATTAGCTCACATTTACCCGTTGTTAAATAGAAATGGTCTCAAGGTTTTAATATTCGACGCTGGTAAACTAATTCGAGTAAGCTACTCAAAATCATTTCAAATTAAAACCTCTTCTCCTTTTCGAATTCTGTTCGAAAATGAGAACAAAGCAATCTCCCTATTTTTCTTGGCTAGCAGGCTATGTAGAACTAATATTATATATACATATGATTTCAACGACTTAATTATTGATTCAATGTAGTGAAATACAGAATTGTGAACACTTTGCCAACAGATTTTTGTAAAATTGAAATATACTTTCAAAACATGCAATCGATAATATGCTTTTTTGCATGTGAAGTATCAACCTCTTCTGTTTCAGATGTACCAAATTTTGGAGAGGAAAGAATACCGAGAGTGAAAAATTTTCAAATTAATTTTTTTCACAATTTTTCCAACAAGAACATGCAATGTAAGTTTAACACCCAAATCATCGGTTGTTAGAATTGCGAAAATAAACATACAGTAAAGAACTTCGATTAACAAAATATCTGTTCTATGACAAACAAAGCTAAGAAAATTAGGATTCTTTGGTTGAGGGTTGTCACTGACATGACTTCTTTTTGTCGAAAACGAACGGAAGTGACTTTCGACAAGAGCCTCACAACACAAAATACAATCATGCAAAACACTCGCAATCAAAGGAAACTAATTTATTTAATCTAAATCAAAATAACAAACAAAATTTTTTAATAGCACTTTCGAACGATAACCCCCACCCAAATTAAGATGTTTTGATAACATATTTTGACGCCCAACCACATCAGGCAACGAATTCAACCCCTGAAAAAGCTAAGTATTGCTCTAAAAAATTGATTGAAATGGGAAACAATTGATCTGCACCATGAGTTTTTTTTGATGTTTCAGTATCCAAAGATCTAGAAATTTTACAAAAACAGTCCAAATGTAACAGCAAGAGGGTTCGCAAAACATCACAACAGACTGAAAGCAGATTCAAAAGACCAAAAGACAGTCTTTAAAAATTTATCTTATTATTTACTCGCGCGCTCTGTTCTTGGTTTTTGGGGTGTTACCCGCCCCAAATCCCCCCAGGTTGGTTGCCTTCCCAACCCCCCGCGCTTTCTTTGCTTTCGGTTTTTGGGGTTTTACCCGCCCCAAATCCCCCCAGGTTGGTTGCCTTACCAACCCCCGCGCTTTCTTTGCTTTCGGTTTTTGGGGCTTTACCCGCCCCAAATCCCCCAGGTTGGTTGCCTTACCAACCCCCCCCCCCCCGCGCTTTCTTTGCTTTCGGTTTTTGGGGTTTTACCCGCCCCAAATCCCCCCAGGTTGGTTGCCTTCCCAACCCCCCCCCCCCCGCGCTTTCTTTGCTTTCGGTTTTTGGGGTTTTACCCGCCCCAAATCCCCCCAGGTTGGTTGCCTCCCCAACCCCCCGCGCTTTCTTTGCTTTCGGTTTTTGGGGTTTTACCCGCCCCAAATCCCCCCAGGTTGGTTGCCTTCCCAACCCCCCGCGCTTTCTTTGCTTTCGGTTTTTGGGGTTTTACCCGCCCCAAATCCCCCAGGTTGGTTGCCTCCCCAAACCCCCGCGCTTTCTTTGCTTTCGGTTTTGGGGTTTTACCCGCCCCAAATCCCCCCCGGTTGGTTGCCTTCCCAACCCCCCGCGCTTTCTTTGCTTTCGGTTTTTGGGGTTTTACCCGCCCCAAATCCCCCCAGGTTGGTTGCCTTCCCAACCCCCCGCGCTTTCTTTGCTTTCGGTTTTTGGGGTTTTTACCCACCCCAAACCCCACAGGTTGGTTGCCTTCCCAACCCCACGCTCTTTCTTTGCTTTCCAGTTTTGGGGTTTTATCCGCCCCAAACTCCCCGGTCTCTTTTCTTCCATACCACTCACGCTAACTTTGCTTTTCGTCTACTACCCAGCTTGATTACTATCTCAACCTTTCTGCATTTCCCTTATAGGTGTGGACCTATTGGTAAAAGCTCTTACAGGCAGATTGCAAGTATCCAGCAACAGAGTTACCGGTAATTAGAACTTAGGTATAATTAGGTACAAGTTGCAGCAGTTAGGTAGCAGGTATTAGGTAGGTAAAATTCGGGAGCTTCTAGGTAGGTAAGTTTGGTATAAGTTTGCAGGTAGGTATAAGTAGGTAAAAATTGCAGCAGGTAGGTAGCAGGTATTAGGTAGGTAAAATTAGGGAGCTTCTAGGTAGGTAAGTTTGGTATAAGTTTGCAGGTAGGTAGCAAGTGTTAGTTAGTTGGATTATCAACAATCCTTAATTAGACTTAATTTGTATAAGTTTCAGCAGTTAGGTAGCAGGTAACAAGTAGGCATTTAACAGGTAGGTAACTGGTATATGTAGAAAGACCCAGATAGCGCTGGTAAGTAGCCCTTTGAAAACATTTGTACAAGATAATTGTCAAGCAGTAAGTAATTTGAAGTTAAATTTGTTTTTGCTTATCTGGTGGGAGTTGCATTAACCAAAAACCAAAAACTTTTCTCCAGCACAGTAAAGAAAACAGTCTACGTTTTAGTCATGGTAGACACTCGGTCAACAGCTAACTCCGAGAGCGACCAGAGAGAAACAACTATCTTGGGAAATCTTCACCAATGTTCCAGTGCTCCAACAGAGAGCCTCTCTGAAGAAAAGCCAGAAACACTTCAAGAACAGAAGATGCTCGAATCTTCCAAAATGATGATAACGGACGATATACATTATCACCTTGACTACCTAAACTCCTCGATTGATGAATCAGAAGATGTTGACATACTACAGGAAACAGTTGAAGAGATAAAAGAGAAGCAGCGAAAACTTGAAACCGTAGTGTCTCAATTAATAATCCTGATTGATCCATCAGATCAGAGCAATTGTTCTCGCGAACATAGTCGTCTTAAGATAGAAGTTAAAAAGTGTATCAATAATTTCAAAAAATACGTCAAGGGGAAGTCACAGATAAATACTGGACAGGACTTCAGTCTCAGTGTTGGTGCCATCAAAAGACCGAATTGTCCGCCGGAGAGCTCTAATTTCCAATTATCTAACCCAGTTCAACCTGGTCTTGATATCAGCAATCAGGAGCAATATGCAGTTAGTTCATCAGCGCCCGCTGTGAACAGCAATGTTAGTTTTTCTGCACCCAGCAGCTTACTATTTGATGCTAACGCCGCTCCATCGTCATTGCTTAACGCACATTCCTTCAATTGGCCCACTCAGAGTATTTTTCCTGAAACAAATCGCAACGCATCAAGCAAAAACTTCGATCATCGAGGACTTCTAAACGCGGAAAGTGCAAACCAGTGTTCAACCAGCTCAATGTCAGTGTGCTTCCAAAAATCTGTCCCGAAACTGCACGCAGAAACCTTCAACGGCGATCCAATGAAGTGGATAAAATGGTATAGCATTTTCAAAGCAACTATCGACCAGTCACCCATGTCTTCAGCTGAAAAAATGATCCATTTGCAATCACTGCTCAAGGGTGAAGCTAAAGCACTAGTTGATGGCTACGGTTGCAACGGTGATTTATACGCAGCAGCTCTATCAAGACTGCAAGAACAATTTGGCAATTCAAAGAGAATAGTCAATGCTTTTCTTGACAAATTGTCAAACTTTAGAAACCCAAACTTATCAAATCCGGAAAGTTATACACAGTACTCCTCATTTCTTCTAACGCTCGTCGACACCTTTCAACAACTCGGTTTTATACATGATCTTCACTCTACAATCAACATGAACATAGCAAAATTACCAAATCCAGTCAGACTCGAATGGAACCGTTACCTCCAAGAAAAAACCATGATACAGCCATCTTTAAACGCACTTGCTGAGTGGCTCCTAAACTATGCGAAAGCATGCCGAGATTTACCGACAAACTCAAATTTCCCATCTTCTCAAAACATTGGTGTTCATAAAATGGCTTGGAAAACGTCGCACTCTACTAAAATTATTGAAAATCCGAACCCAAAGCATCAATTTCTGAGTAACAGGGAACAAGGGCAAATTCAGTCTAAGACGAAAGAAAGCGTTAGTTGTCCGAACAAGGACAATTGCCAATACCTCTACAAATGCATACATTTCCAAGCACTGAGTCCCCTGAAACGGAAAGATCATGTAATGAAACAAAAGCTTTGTTTCAATTGTTTTGGACATCATCATGTAGATCAATGCAATTCAAAAAATGTCTGCCGCTCAAAAGGCTGCGGCAAAAGACATAACACACTTCTGCACGATAGTTTTATGAACAAAAGCAACTCAAACGTTAAACCAGTGCAATTTGTTGGCACAGGCCAGGTAGCTTTTGTGGCAGTTCAACTGATAAATGGAAACCAGTCTGTGAAAACATACGCATACCTAGACAACGGTAGCTGCCAAAGTCTACTTCTGAAATCAACAGCAAAAGAACTTGGTCTTAACCTCGAAAAGACAGGTAAAATGCCTATAAGCGGTTATCACACGACTAAGGAAGTTGATTGCTCAAAAGTTTGCTTTGACATAAAGCCAATAGATAGCTCTATCGAGCCTGTCAGGCTTAATGATGTTATGGCAGTACCGGATTTGAACATGTCTGCAGTGAATGTAGCTCAACTAAACGCTTTGTGCCAAAATTATGATCATCTCAGTCATATAAATTTTCCTGAATTTGAACGGAACAATGTCTCAATTATCATAGGCATTGACAACTTAGACTTGATTAACTATAAACAAATTATAAAAGGTCCAAAAAACGCCCCATGGGGAGTTGAAACTCCATTAGGCTGGACGTGCGCCGGTAAAACGAATTTAGTTCTCAATGAGTCTACACAAGTACAGTATACTCAGGTGCAAAACTGCCCTAATATGGACGACTCTCTTTTCAAATTAGTCCAAGACTGGATGAAAGAGGAAAATTTGGGCATTGCATCGCCCCGAAAAGCTTTGTCGGAAAACGATAAAAGAGCGATTGAAATTTTAGAGTCCACGACCAAAATTGTTGACGGTCATTATCAAATAGGTCTCCTCTGGAAGCAAGCTGCATTTCTTCCGAACAACAAATGGTTAGCATTAAAACAACTTGACCAATTAGATCAAAAGCTTTCAAAAAGTCCGATACTAAAGGAAAAGTACCAGGCTACTCTGGACGCAGACTTGGAAAAAGGATACGTTGTTAAAGTTCATGATTCCGAATCTCTAACAGATAATGTCTCCTTTTTGCCTCATCACCCAGTGACCAATGAAAATAAACCTGGTAAGGTTCGTAGAGTTGCAAATGCCTCCAGCATTTTCCAGGTTCAGTCCCTCAACTCTAATTTACTGAAAGGGCCAGATTTGCTCAGCAATTTAACTGGTGTCATTATGAGGTTTCGTGAGAATCGAATTGCGCTGTGCGCAGACATATAACAAATGTTCATGCAGGTGAAGTTGACCCTAAAGACCGACCCTACTTACGCTTCCTCTGGAAGAACAATGGACGCATAGAAACCTATGAATACACCAGTCATATATTTGGTGCAACAGATTCACCCTGCATAGCGTCCTACGCGCTCAGAAGATCTGCTCAGGACAATGCAAAAACTTATCCAAGTGTTCAAAAAGTCATAGAGCGGAACATTTACATGGATGATTTGTATGTTGCCGTATCGAGTCCAAATGAAGCTTCAAACATTGTCCATGAGACTCGCAAGGTTCTTGCTACTGGTGGTTTCAATCTGACAAAGTGGAATTCAAATAGTCAACAAGTTCTTGACCTGCTGAACCCGGATATCCGACTTAATCCAGAAACATCCGCACCACAAAGTCAAAAGGTTCTTGGTTTGTCCTGGTTTCCAGAAGCCGATACATTTGTTATAGAGCAAAAATTGTTCCATAAGATCAAACTTGATGAAAAACGAGTCAGCGTAAATTACTTCGTTTTGTTGCTTCCATCTTTGATCCCTTAGGAATTATCGCCCCCTTTTCTCCAAGCAGCATGGAACCACGGTCCAAAATGGGACAAGCCATTACAACTGGATGAGAATTCTGATTTCGAGAATCTGAAAAAAGAACTTTCGTCTTTCAAGGATGTACATCTTCCTCGCAAACTGTTAAACGAGATACCGATTTCATCGATTGAACTACACACGTTCACAGATGCATCCGAGTTAGCATTATCAGCAGTCAGTTATCTACGAATTGAACACATTGACGAATCCGTCTCAGTCGCATTTGTGATCGGTAAAGCAAGAGTTGCGCCAATAAAACGGATGACGATTCCTAATTTGGAACTACAGGCTGCGTTATATGGTGCTCAACTAGCGCAATTTGTCAGAGATGAGATGGATATTGAAATCCATAAACAAGTTTTTTGGTCTGATAGCACGACCGTTTTGTATTGGCTACGGACTCCTGAGATTCGCCATCGAATCTTCATTGCTAACAGACTAGCCAAAATTTTAGACGTTTCCTCCGCCCAAGATTGGTTCTACATTTCGTCTACCAGAAATCCCGCTGACGATGGTACCCGAGGCTACAACGTTCACCAAATGAATGTCAACTCACGTTGGCTATTAGGTCCATCCTTTTTGTGTCAAAATAAAAACACGTGGCCGAAACAAGATTTACTCTCTGCTCAACATGTTAAAATTATAATGGCAGATCCAAGAAAAGAACTCAAATGCCAAATTGACATATCGCGTTTCAGCAACTGGAATCGTTTACTTAGAGTTGCAGCGCTTTGCTTTTTGTTTGCAGATAAATGCCGGAAAAAGGAATCCAAGTTGTTACTAGCACATTATACAAAAGCTTACAATTACTTGATAAAAAGTTCCCAAAATCAAGATTTTAAATTGGAAATTTCGAACTTAAGAAAAGGTATTGCAGTATCATCTACCAGTAGAATTGTCTCTTTATCACCATACGTCGATCATAACCAGCACTTGCGTGCTCGAGGACGATTGTCTAAAGCATTGAGACTAGAAACTGCGCGCTTCCCGTTGATCCTAGATGGAAATAATCAGAGTGTTAGACTACTGATAAAACATTTTCACCAAACAAACATGCATTGTGGCACAGAACAAACTAGAAGTTTATTAATGGAACTCTATTGGATTTTTAGGTGCAGGGCGGTAGTCAAACAAACAGTTAGACAATGTATTCCATGCAGACGTATGATCCAAGAAGTAGCTGCCCCCCAAATGGCTGACCTCCCAGAGTTCAGACTACCAAGAGAAAATCATCACGGTTTCCAAACCACAGGCTTAGACTTCGTAGGACCCTTTCCAGTTAAAGAACATGGAAGAAACAGGACTAGATACATACTCCTCTTCACGTGCTTAGTAGTACGCGCTGTCCATCTAGAAGTTGCCGTTGACTTGACAACAGATTCAACAATCAATTGCATCCGTCGCTTTATAAGCCGTAGAGGAAAACCAAAAAAGTTCTTTTCCGATTGTGGAAAATCTTTTGTTGGATCAAATAACTCTTTGCAATCCAGTATTGCAAGCCTTAGAAATTCCCAAGACTTTTCAAGTCACTTGCATCTGATGCAGGTCGAAATTGAGTGGGTGTTTAACCCTCCGGCGGCTCCACACTTCGGTGGAAGTTGGGAACGCCTAGTGCAGATATTCAAGTTATCTCTATACAAAGTAATTGGGTCAAGAACCCTCTCAGATGATATTTTGTGGACACTGGTATGTGAGATTGAATCCAATATGAATTCTAGACCTCTAACTAATGTCCCGAGTGAAATTAACGATCCTCTGCCTCTCACGCCTAACCACTTTTTACTCGGAAGAGCGTCACTTAACTACCCTCCTGGTCTCTTCGAATCGCAAAAAGTCACCGTGTCCAGGTCATGGAAATCTGCTCAAGAACTAGCCTCGCACTTTTGGAATAGATTTCTTCGCGAATACATCCCTAATCAACAGACAAGGTCGAAGTGGAACAAAACTTCTGAAAACCTCAAGGTAAATGATTTGGTTTGGCTACTTGAAGACTTCACGCCACGAGGTCTCTGGCCTCTTGCAAAAGTTATAGAAATTTACCCCGGTTCAGATGGTGTAGTACGCTCCGTGAAACTGAGAACTCCACATGGTGAGAAAGTAAGACCAGTCATCAAACTAAGCAAAGTCTTAAAAAACAAATGAATTATTTTGTGTTCTCGTTCTCACGAGCAGATGTATACTTTAGTTGTCAATAGGAAAAGGCATAGAATTTTAAGTCAAGTCGTCTCCAAAAGTTGATGCAACAAGTTACATTATTGCAACGTTTCACATCAAATGTCTAATTTTTGCGATCATTAGTCAAGCATTGTTACCATATTTGCAGTCCTTTTGCGTGTCAAACTTTTTTTGGGATATTCGTTTGCTCAATTTAGTTTGTCCCCCTTTCAGTCGCCCATAACTTTGGTTCCTCCCAAACTTCCTTTTCCAATTATTATATTTGCGATCGATTATCTTATCTTGTCTTATCTTGCTGATTTTACACCGATATCATACAGTACAGCAACAGTTCGTGATCCTACAGTTGGGGCCGAGGATGTCACTGACATGACTTCTTTTTGTCGAAAACGAACGGAAGTGACTTTCGACAAGAGCCTCACAACACAAAATACAATCATGCAAAACACTCGCAATCCAAGGAAACTAAATATTTAATCTAAATCAAAATAACAATTAACATTTTTTAATAGCACTTTCGAACGATAACCCAAATTAAGATGTTTTGATAACAAGGGTTGAAGTTTACTACGCCAAAATTGAACATTGAGATAACATGATTGTTGCCGAATGATGATTATATGTTTTTCCGTTAAAAAGAAAACAAGTTCTGTGCCTAAATAAAGCGAAGTCAAACCAACAATCGCTTAAGCAAATATAAGAGAGTAGGCGAGCAACATAAAACACGCACAAAATTTTTAGTCTTTTGTCGAAACTTTTAATTTTGGAAAATATTCACCGCTCGTTTAACTTTATCAAGAACTTTTGAATGATACCAGGTTGATTGTTATGCGCAATAGATATTGATGGGTGAAAACTGACCGAATAAATAGAGGCCGAATGTCAACGTTTCCCCACAATTCCATGGAGTGGAAACCCAGTTAATCGAAACTTGATATGCCTTGATAAAAAAACATACTAAAACATTGTCGAGATAACAAAGAGCACTTTTAAATGATAAAAAGTGACATCAAGATTTACCAAGATTTTGTCAAGAGCTTTCACGAAATTTAAAATCTTGCCAAGATCTTATCAAGATTTACAAAGTAACGTTGGTCTTTATGTTCTTGACAAGATGTTTCAAGTTTTGCAAGAGATGTCAAGATCATGCATGTCTTATCAAGGTGTATCAAGTTTCGCTTCACAGGGAGCAATAAGCCTGTAATGCAAAAAGCTGCAACATCAATGACACGAGCTAGTGGTATTGTTGTCATTCAAAATACCCAATAATTGATAATTTTAATTCATAATGGCAGATAACAGCGAAAAGTAGAAAATGTAGATATTGTGAAGACAGCAGATAGAATGCAAAGGTGAAGAATTCAAGTGTTAAAATATTTACACATTTACATATATGTACACAATACAATATTGCACAAAGATTAAAATAACAATCTTTACTGATTAACAGAGCTTGCTGATATATAAAACGTACATTAAAGGTGAGACCTAGCCGAGCAAAGTTAATTTGATGTTCAAAGCTCTCATTAACTTTCATGACCTCGATTTTGAGACCGCAGCAACAACTTGATAGACCTGAAAGAATCAAAATTAAGATTTGTTTTACTGAAAAATGCGACACGGTTGTTATCGCCATCGAGAAGTAATCAAAATCTGAGGCGCAGCCGACTTGTTGAATAACTTCAAAAGGGCAATAGCAACCGTTTTTAACCAACTCTCGTTGCGATTGCAACAGTTGCATAATTTAGGCAACTCAGTAGTCAATTTTCTCCTCGGCACTCTTCATATAGCAACATTGGAGAAAAGAATGGCGGAAAAAAGTAACCTAACCCTAAAGCAGAGTTTTATAAGTTTCAAATTTTCATCGTATTCATCGAGCGTTACCAATTTATTCTATCGGTAACTTATGCGACTGTTTTAATCGAAACTCGAGGTGATTAAAAGTATATAGAACCAAGTTATCTGCCACAACAAGACCGATTTGAAATTTGTTGTCTAGTTAGAGTTCCTCTCAAATTAGCGTCCGGTTTCAGCCGAATCTTTCCACTACCGGGCCTCGAACCAATTTCAGTAGCATCGCCATTCTCAACCTCAAAATCTCTTTCCTTATCAGTAATTTCCTGACTCATCAAATCATTGAACAACAAAGCAGCAATTCTATTGAAAAACAAATCAACGTTGATGTTGCATTTAGAAGAAGTTAGCCATAACTCAGCGCCGATTTCAATGCAAAAATCTTTTACTTTCTTTTCCAATTCTTGCAGCTTAAAATTGGCAGATGCTGAAATAGAATCTTGAACTCCTTGGATTAAATCAACTTTGGTGCCGACCACGAAAAACATTGGACTAGATTGATTGTTATGTAACTCCATCATTGAGGAAACTTCCGAATGCCAATTGCGTAATGATTGCACTGGGTTCAAATTGTTGACGTCGAAGGTCAAAATGACAACTTGAGCACCTCTATAGTATCCGTAGGTCAGGGCTTTGAATCTCTCAGATCCGGCTGTGTCCCATAACTGAAGTCTGAACGGCACCGAAAGGATGAGGTAATCTATAATGAGCAATAGCTACATTTCAAAGGTTTATCGATCAAACACATTAAAAATTACTTCGTTTTACTTGTAGCTACTTCAACGCTCAATATAGCGTTTCAAATGACAGGGGATACGGGTAAAACAAGGTAGAGGTCAGTGGACGAGAGGGGGGGGTCAATATGACAATATGAATTTGTCTCACCAACATTTTCGGTGAATCGTAAAAGAGTCTAGTAATGCGCAAGGTTCTAAGAGAACTGTTTAGCGACTTAGTGCCCTCAGGGCTTTAACTACTTATCCCGTTTTGGAGGACGAAAAGCCAGACGTAATTATCAAACGAAAAGCTGGTAGTACAAAAAATTCATAAAAGAGACCAAAATCATTAATATAATTGCTACAACTTCGTTTCAGAGCAGTTAACAAAAACGCGAGTTCTAAGAGCACTTAAAAGTGCGCGCAAAATCCGTGCAATTGTAATTAAAATTGATAGCCAGAACTAATTCTCATAGACAGTACAATTTGCTAGCTATAGAAATGACCAACAATCATCCGGAACATTTGTTTAATTGATATTATCGCCCACCCCTGACCAGTTGATATAACCACTTGAGGAAGAAAAGGATGCAAAAAATATAAACCGGTTAAGGTCGGAAAAATTGCTCTCGAATGACAGGCGGCGCCATTCAATTCAGGGGCTGTAGCCTAGATAAAATTTTCTTTATGGGTGCGAAAACCTCAGCCGACTGTAGGATTCGAACCCCGACCTCCTGAGTCCGATTCCGCCACCTCGACGGAGGTATTAACCACCCGGTATTCAGGCCCTTGTCAACGAGTCTCTAACTATTGGGTTTGTTTGACCAAAAAACTTTATTTCGGAGTGAGAGCAATTGAAGTCACTCAAAAATCAAGAAGTGCGTGAAAAAATCACTTGTGAAGTCAAAGATCATTCTAGAATAAAAGCTCAGAACAGTCAGGCGAAAAAAACACGTGTTTACAATAATTGCTTCTCATTCGAGAGCAATTACCAAACAGCTGATAGAGTGAGGCAAACATTACACAAGTCTTCTATCACAATTCAAGCAACTTTAAAAACCACGCTTCTTACAGATAGGCAATATTATTCTTTAATAACTTAATAAGCACGTATAACTTGCAGAAATTATGACAAAGGCTATTGAAGGCTAACAACTTTGGCTGACAACATAAAAAATTATAAATGCAAACAATATCACGAATTAAAAAATATTAATTTAGAAAATCTTGACAAACCAAACCGCCGCCGCAATTCAATAAAAAAAGCTGAAATTGAACAAGAAATTGATAATCAAATTTTTTTGGCTAGCAGTGAAAAAAATTTTTTTAATGCACGGTAAATTGCGGGAAAATACCCGCTATTGATTTCTATACAAATTTGTACAATCATTTTTGTACAAAAACATAGTTTAAGTGCAAAATATTGATGTCAATTCGTAATTGGACATAACCCTGTTTCTTAATGAGGGGGATACAGTAGCTAGTATCAAAACCATTAAGCTTTAGAGATGGTAACTGAGACTGCAAAGAAAAAATTGAGGTACGGAGCATCTAAAACTGGGCTTTATGGGTTTATCCCGTTTCTGAATTCATTTTTTGGTATTCTTGAATGTTTTCCGGTATTGACTCCGTTCACTTAAGATTGCTTCGCTGAGCACCTGCTGTTTGACAGCGCTTTGAGTAGAATGAGCTACAAAGAAGATAAGTCTAGAGAAGTCAACAATATTTCACGCAAATAATTGAACAAGCAGTGAAATACGTTAAAGCCAAACAAATTTTTATTCGACGAAGGAAATAAAACATACCAGGCCAAGTCCTGAAATACAATTCAAAAAACTGACTGAAAAACTAAAAACTAGTGTACAAGATCAGCAAACCTCAGACATAAAGCCAAAAGAAAAATTCCTTTAAGCATTTAATGGCATTGAAATGCTACCAAAACAATGAGAAAGTTACGAGAGACTAGGAAACTGGTCTAAGATTACAGAAAAATGAAAGTGAAAAAATAAAAAAAATTGAAATTTCTCGATTCTTTGTCATACTTCTCATTTAAAAAAATGTTTTATGCGAACACAATTGTAATCACTTGATATCTAACAACTCCCTAAAAAAATGTTTCGAATGCCAACTTAAGGCAGTAAAACAAAACAGAAGGCAAAAAATCGCTGAAATTCGCTTCAAAACCAATCCAAAAAATTGACTAAATATACTGCTCTCCGATACTCCTCTTCCAGTAAAAAAAGGGCCGCTATAATAGCCAGCCGAGAAGATGAGAGGGGCCAATAACCAAATACAACATTTTTCAATTTATTGGCCCTTTTGTTAGTTTGCGATAAACAAAAGCCGACAAAATTGCTCTAGAATTCAGTAAAACTAAAGCATTCTCAACTGGTTTTTAGTAATCTTTAGTGGCCTCACGTCTGCATCATCGAAAATTTCGGTTTGTCTGCAACATCGTTTTATTTAAATAATGGGCTGCAACACCCACGGTTGAGCCATAAAACTTTCAGGCGACATTCTGCACTAAAAAACAACCAGTGACAAAACATCAGAAAGGCTTTTTAAATAATTAGAAGCAGCACATATTGAAGCAGAAAATATTGTAATAAGTACCAATAACTTTTTTTTCTTTCAACCCCAGATACCAGTATATACCGTTTCATATAGTCAAATGACTCAACTTTTCTAGAAGAAAACTGTCAAGCAAAATTTTGCACAAGAACAACACACTGGACTACGACAATTGCTTTAAACTTCGTTCGCGCGCAATTAAAAGTTATCAAGTTAACCAACCTAGTAGACAAAAATCTACTCCAATGGTGGTTTTGTACAAATCAGTGAACTCGTTTCTGAATATCCTGTAAAATAGGCACGTCTTCCCAACTGCAGCATCACCCAGGAGCACAATTTTTGCATTCATTTTAGAATCTGTGGAAGCGTCCTGACCACTACTGCGCATTGAGAGCACCTTATCAGCAGTGCTTTGGGAAAATTTTGATACAAACGGACTTGGTACACATGTATCCAAAGCGCAAGGCATCTTATCCAATGCCACGATTGTAGCGTCACTTTGCGGACTTGATCCCATTGTTGCAAAACCTCAGCTCAATGTAGAAATAGAAATAACTTTGCAAGTTGTCATTTTTCCTGAAAACGTAGTATAGTTAGGAAGGTATGCTAATGGCTTCCACCATATCAAATTCACTCCATAGCCTCCGTTATTCTCTACAGTTTGATAAGAAGCAAAAATAAACGTCAACTTTATGCTCTTACGGAACCAAAATCAACTTTGTTAATGAAATCGACTTTGTTAAAAAACACCACCCACTGTTCACTGTCAAATGCTAATGCCAAAAGTATCAGATTCATATGCACAAAAACCGAATGGTGCAGTTTCCGGGATCGCTACATTCTTCATTTTGAAAAAAAATCCTCTCGAACATTTAGTGGACAGAAATGAATGTTGTCGACAAAGTTCGGATCTTCTCCGTTTTCGCCCCCGCTTAGTGGGCGTATATTGCATAATATTTGCCCCCCCCCCCCCCCAGATAAATAAATGAAAAAAAAAAACATTAAAAATCAAAGTCAAAAAGCCGCATGTGAACAAAAAACACTCGCGAGAAAACTAATTTTTGTCCAAAACTCAATTTTCTTACTCTACTTTAAATTGGAGCGAAAAAAATCAAGCCGCAAAAGCACTCGCATTTCCGCTCCACTTCCTGTTTTGGCGTAACGAAAATCATCACTCGAATTTGACTTCAAAGATCATGAGGATCTTTTCCGTTTGTGCCCCCCCCCCCCCCCCCCCAGCTTAGTGGGCGCATATTATTTGCACCCCCCAGACGCACGTGCAATATTTTTACATAGTAATTTACTATGTAATGGCACGTGCTCTGTAACTGGGGGGCGCATAACGTACTGGGGGGGCACAAACGGAAAAGATCCGATCATGAAAATGTGTGAACAGATCGTAAAACATATCCGAGACTTGAAGTCTACCAAAGACTTGAAGTCTATCATCCTCACTGATCAATTGAACTGCCTAAAAAACTAACCTTAAATGATAACAGGAAAAATATCAACAGAAAGCCAACTGACAAAGACTGATATAGCATCTGATAAAATTCAGTTGGGACTCCGGAAAAAATTATTAAAAAAACATTTAAGACCTTGTATGAAAAGTAGTTTGCAACAAAAAGCAGCACGTTATCAAACAATTCACTCGCTTATTGAGAAAAAATTTTTCAGACCTAGTTTTCTCGCTCTTTCAAAACCGACATGAACAAAACAACCACTCTTTCTTCTCTCTGCTCTTCAATTCGTTCAGCCGTTTGACCCAAAAACTTAGTTTTCACGTGCGGCATGGATTTATACATCCTGCTTTGAATGCACGAAAAAATATCGATCAAAAAAGATGCTACACCAATACTCCTCTAATAGCGTAAAACAGACAGCGCCCCAATACAATTCAAATTCTTTTGAATTGTGAAAAAAGGAGAGCACCTAAATAATAGCCGTTGAGAGGCTGACGGCGGCTACTAACAACTAAACCCAGTGACCTTTCTCAGGCAATCTTTAAAAGCAGCTGCAAATTTTACAAATATAAACCACAACAGGTTTGTTGAATCCAACTCGACAGTAACCAAAACAGTGCAACAAATTAAAAAAAAAGGCCCTTAGAAGAATCAAGTGCTTTTTCAACATCAGCAGAATTTTTTTCAACAACCAATGTATGCAAATAGTCACCCTATGCAACAACTTTTTCAAATTTTATTTGGCAGCAGTTTTTGACAACCGATTTTTGTCAAATCGTTATGACCTTTGCAAATTGAAGACAAAACTGATCTACAAATATAAAGCTATTAAAATATTTTAAAAAAACATAGCAGGCAGATAGCCGCGATAGCTTCGAAGATCTGCATAAAAATTCCTTTTCAATAAATGCTGCTATAGCGATGTTATGGTTTGATTAAGAACTTGTATAATTTATTGCTTCTTCCATTAGCTTCTCCTGAAAAACCTTCAATTAGAGTAACATACACTCACTTGAACTTATCGCCTTGAACTAAAGCAAAAAAAAAGTCTAAAGCAATTTGTGAGTGAGGAAGTCATTTTTGAGAGTGCGGTAAGTCACATGTGACCAAATACTTAATCACTTGAATGAATCACTCCACTAAGAGTGGAAAAGACGTCACGCATGAACGAACGAACCAATAGCAGATTTCCAGTGATTGTGACGTCATATGGTCGTATCAAAAAACTTGATGAAATAAAAAACATAGAAGGGCGTCCCTGACACAAAGAATTTCCATTGACTAAACAAAAAAACTTGACCCAGAATGGACTAAGAATGAATAGGTAAAACCATTTAGAACATAAACAGATCAAAAAATCAAAATAAAAAAAATCAATGTCAAAATGACGAATAAGAACAAAAAAACCATTAGCCAGAAAGCGAATTTTCGTTCAAACACCTGTTTCTCACTCCACTTTTAAATTAGATCGAAAAAACTCTACGCCACAAAACCACTCGCTCTTTCGCAAAAACGTTTCGACAAAGTTCGTTCTCATTTAATAAACGACTGCAATAGACAAACATAAACGGCAGATTGCCGGAAAATAGCCGCGATAGACGCTTGTGGCGTTACATGAATTGAAACAACTATAGAAATAAAATAGACATATCTACCACCAGTCCTTTAATAGACCACTAGACTTTTTGGGTTAGCTTCGGACTGTCATTTTATGAGACACATAAGCTCTATAAGGAGAAATCCCTAATAGGGCTTTTTAAAATTAGGATCTTTTCCGTTTGTCCCCCCTCAGCTTAGTTGGCGCATATTATTTGTACCCCCGAGAAGCACGTGCAATATTTGGGGGGGGGGGCACAAACGGAAAAGATCCCAAAATTAATATTCGAAATCAAAAACTCAAGACTCTAATATTCAAGAATTAGGGCATATGTTTGGCACTACTTAGATGCACACTATTGACCTTTAATAAGTAAATGTTCATAAAATTTAAAGTTTCATAAGTAATCTCAGAAGTTATTTTTTTGAGTGAGGTAAGTCATTGAAAAAGTCAATTCCAAGAAGTCACGGTAAAACAAAACAAAAATCTGTTAGACGAAGTAAAAAAATTAAGAGCGCTAAAATAGCCGCCTAGAATTGAGGACGCGGCTGTTAAAAAAGCGAAAAAAAATAGTTCGCAGAGAAAACCGAGGAAAGGGAAAAGAAATGAAGGACCAAGTAAATTTTCTACCAAAACAGTTGAAAAATGAACAAAAGAATCCAGAAAATGCTAAAAAGCTGTCTCTCCGCAATTATTTGGAGCATAAATTTTACTACTGCTTCTGTTCAGGCACTTATCAATCCACCTAGCAAAGCTATCAAACAACAAAAAAATTCGAAGAACGAATAAAAGAACCCGAACAAATTCAGAAATTTGTACTATTTATATCAGTGAAAAGTGCCCTCTCTGACCTGCAATGGCACCTTGGGGAATAAAACCTACAAAATAGCTCCAAACGAAATATTGAACAAGAAAAAATATAGCGAGAAGTTTAAAACGAGCAAAAATGTTCAACAAACTTACTAAAAAAAGACCAAAAATCGCTAAGTTCACTTAATCATCTTTAAAAATACAACTCGAAATCAATAACTATTATATAGAAACCTAACCAAGCCCCCTAACACAACTAATTTGAATCACTGAACTCCCCAAATGCTAAAAATGAAAAAAAACTGCAAGAAAGCGTACATGGCAAAATGGTAAGTAAAATCAGCTCAAACTGAATCTAAAAAATAATTTTTTTGATTCACATGGTCAAAAAACTTTCAAACGCACTTATACTAGTTTGGGTAAACGATAGAAACATCTTTGACAGAGAAATTTGAGTTCAAACTTCTTTTCTCGCTCTCTCATTTCCTGTTTTAAAGACTCCAACAGCATTACCGGCAAAAAAGACGCTCCACTGATACTCCTCTTCGAGTCGTAAAAAAAGACTGCCCCAATACAATTCAAATTCTTTGAATTATAAAAACTAAGAGAAGGCCAATAGTATCACCAGCTACCGCTTCGCGGCTATTAAACATAACCGACTTAGGTCAAGCGAATTGCTCTCAAACGACCGGCGATTAGTTGGCTTCGTCAGTAGCTAGCCACGATTCAGAGAGGCTAGCGTTAGCTTGATTCAACTTTTAGTTTTCAAGCTTTGTTAGTAAACAAATCCAAAAAACTGATAATTTAAAAATTTGCAAAATACTGCAAATTTAAAAGAACAGCTTCCAGACTTCGCAGTAAAAATGTTCAAAACTACTCTTTTCTCTCTAGATTTATGTCAAGAAATCCATCTGCAGAATTGAAAAATTTTGTTTGCCAGTAGTGATCGTTAAACTAGACAAAAACATTCAAAATTTTTGAAAACAATCGCACATTATAAAATCCTGATGAAATTCAAGATATTAAAATCTTCAAAACCATTTCATTGTCTCAGGAGACAATCCAGTATCCCTATTTCAAGCTTTAAATAGTTCTACTGGCTCATAGAGATCCATAAAATTGATAATTTTCGGAAAATTTGAAAAAAAATTTATCAAAAAAAACTAAAGCTGCAGTCATTAAAAAAATGATAACCATTCCAGTAACTCTAGAAACTATGCGACAGCTTATCATGACGCCTTGGAGGAGGTCCCTAGGACCCTGGTCACGGAAAAAAATGATAAAAAAAATCCGAAGGGATTAAAAAACTTGAAAAAATTGCAAATATTTTTTTTTAAAACCGCTGATATTAAAATCTTGAGAAATATTCCATTATATCTAGAAGAAATACAGTAACCTATAATTAAACCTTAGGAGGTTTTGTGGCTCTTGAGATTGGAAAAACAAAAAAATGACAAAAAATTTTAAAACTTGAAAAAAATTAAAAAGTTGCATAAAAAACCGCCAAAATTTGTGATAAAAAATTTGTATTTAATCAATGGCCAGAAAAAATTTTCAATAACCTATTATCAAACCCTAACGGAAAATTTCTGTTGGGCTGAAATCTGAATAATGAGAAGCAAATTTTGAAAAAAAAAATGCTAACATTCGTGGTGTTGAATTCTTGAAAAACAATCCATTACATTTAGAAACTAAAAAGTAACATAATTTCACACCCTAGAGGAGGTTTCTCGGCTCTTTAGACTAGAGAAACCTAAAAACCGACTAAAAATTTTCCAAAATCTTAAAAATGCAAGTTTTAGCAAAAAATGATAAACATAACCGACTAACGTCGGGCGAATTGCTCTCAAACGACCAGCGAGCGGTTGACTTCATCAACAGCTAGCCACGCTTTAGTGGGACCAGTTTTATCTTGATTTGACAAAAACTTTTAGTTTTCTAGTCTTTTTAGTAAAAAAAATCAAATAAAAATCTGATATTTTAAAAATTTATTTTGCAGTGAAAATGTTCAAAACTATTTTTTGTCTCTGAAGTTATGTCAGGGAATCCATCTAAAAGACTTGAAAAGCTTCGTTGGCCAGTAATGATTGCTAAACTCCTACTAAAATTCAAAGTATTAAAATATTCAAAAACATTCCATTGTCTCAAGAGACTATCCAGTATCCCTATTTTAAGCTTTAAATAGTTTCCTGGGTCATCGAGATCCATGAACTTGGAACATGATAAAAATTTGAAAATTAAATTTTATCAAAAAATTGCTGAGCTGGAGTCATTAAAATACTGATAACCATTCCATTGACTCTAGAAACTATGCATTAGGTTATCATCAAGCCTTGGATGAGGTCCCTAGGACCCTGGTGCCGGAAAAAATATAAAAAAGAAAAAATTTAGAAAAAAAACTTGAAAAAATTGCAAATATATTTTAAAAATTGCTTATATTAAAATCCTGAAAACCATTCCATTACATCTAGAAGCAATGTAGCAACCTATAATCAAATCCTAGAGGAGTTTATGTGGCTCTTGAGGCTGGAGAAACCTATAAAATGACAAAGTTTTATAAAAAAAAATCGCTAAAATCTGATATTAAAAAAATGAAAGCTATCCAAAACAGTTTGAGCTGAAACAGAGCTAAAAGGCTCTAAGAGCACTTAATGCCCGCTGGGCGCTACCTGTTTATCCCATTTTTGAGGACGAAAAGTCAAAAGCGTCAGACGAAAAACCGGTCAAGTGAAAAATCGCATAAAAAAAGACCGACAGGACTAATATAATTGCTACAAACTTCGTTTGAGAGCAATTAAAAATTTTCAAATTGAAAAATTGAAAGCTGTTCCATGGCGAAAAGAATTTTTCAGTAACTTATTATCAAACCGTTAAGAAAGTTTTCTCGCCCCTGCGTCTTGAAAAACGTGGACAATGAAAAATAAATGTCAAAAAAATTGAGAAAATTTTCAGCAGTGGGGTGGGTGAGCAACATCGCGGTGGGGGGGGGGGGGGGGGTTGCTATCGGTGGGGGGGGGGGGTCAACAGTGGGGGTGTCGTCAACCTCTAAGAACCGCCCTTCACTACATAAGTATAAGAATCCAAAACAGTTTGAGCTGAAACAGAGCTGAAAGGCTCTAAGAGCACTTAATGCCTGCTGGGCGCTACCTGTTTATCCCGTTTTTGAGGACGAAGATTCAAAAGCGTCAGACGAAAAATTGGTCTAGCGAAAAATCACATAAAAAAGACCAACAGGACTAATATAATTGCTACAAACTTGGTTTGAGAGCAATTAATAATTCAGACTTTTGAATATCGAAGCGTATGAAATGTCCAAACCTCACTTAAGTCTAAAGATTAGGTTCCAGATTCTTTTCCCTGTCAAATTTTACGTAGCCCGCTTTTGTCGGTTTCTATCACACAAGGAATTTAGACTGAACTAATCAAACCGTTTTTTCTTCTGGTACACTTTTTTCTTCTGGTACGTCTTCCGGTACACTTTTTGAAGAATTGCAGACAAAAGAAACATTAGAGAAGCATACCGTTTTTTTATACATAATTAGGTAAGGATTGATCTTGGATATAACATCGTGTCGCTTCTGAATGCAGTCGTGATAAGCCAGAATAATTCTACAGGGCGCTAAGCAGTAATTTACATCTGGTCTACTTCTCAGTAAATATATCTGAACTGATGGTGAGCAGCTAACGTCTTACAATCAGATTTGCAACAGTCAGCGATTTCTCATACTCCATTGAATTAAAAATGTCATCTTAAGAGTATGAGCTGTAAATAACTCTTTCCTCTTTGAGCTCGTTAATTAAAGGAATCATAACTTGGGTCTATCCGCATAAATCTCGTTTTCGGACCTCTGAACTGCCTATCAAATATGCATTAAGAAATTAGGAGAATAAAAATAACCCGAACTTTATCAAAGCAACGCGTCCACGAGACAGAGGAAAAGACAGTAACAAAAAGTCAACTCTCAAAAACAAATTTTCCATTGTTTTTAAGTAATGTTCAGCTTCAACACTTCAGCTTTAAATTTTGCACACATTTGATGTAAATCACTTTATATACAACCGGGGCGAAGTCTATAATTACCCATAATCATATTAATAACAACTATTTTCAATATTCACAACTTCAAATACCAGCTTGCAATTATTTGATTGCAACTTCATTTTCCAATAAAATACGATTTGCCTCGTGCATTGTGTATAGCTGTTGCATTGGGTTGCGACACACACCATTCATACCACACTTTGTGTGCATCTTCGCATCTCCAGAAGTGAACAGATATCTTTTCACCTTTATTCACCCGGATGTGTTGCTTGAGAGGGAACAGAATTGGGAACCAGCTGAACATTCCCTCCGAGTGTGTGTCAGGGTTGATGCTGAAGGATACATCTTTGTAGAGGACGGTGTCGAAGTATCCTGAAAATTGACACATTTTGAAAGCATTAATTTTAGGACGCTATCAAAATTCAGTGAACATTCCCATAAAAATTCCAAAAATTCCCATCGTTAGGAATGTACTTCAGCCCGTTTTGATCCATAATTTTAAATTTGATCAAGACTTTCACCTAATTGAAGAAAACATAAACCAACTAACGTATAACGAATTGCTCTCGAACGAATGACGAGGAAAACATTTTACAGGGAGGGGGGGAACTTCTGTTTAAACTTCTGGCGAAAAATTTTATGGTGCGAAAACTTCTGACTAGAGAGGGGTTCCAACCCGGGACCTCTTGGATAAGAGTTGCGGGCATTAACCATTCTTCGTTCGAGAGCCATTATTGAAAGCAATTGGAAAACTTTTGACAGGCTGATTCAGACAAGCTTTGATCTTCAGTATATGACAAAAGACATTAGGTTACTGTACTGCAGCTTTCCGGCGACTATTATTAATATTTCGCATGTAAGATATATGCTGACAAAAATATTCGACTCAGTTTAAGTATAGCAATATCTTTTTCCCCCAACAATAGTTGAAATTCTTGAAAGTATTCAAAGAGTTTCAAAAAACAGTTCAAACTAGATTGGGAAATTAGTACTCATAATAAAAGCGAAGCAAAATTTTGATTTCAAGCTTACCTGCAATTCCTGTGATGACTGACGTTGCTTTGGACTCAAATTCAACAACGTCCTGTCTTCTGTTGTCAATTTTCTCACTCCAGTTAGGATGTTCATACGTGAATAAAGGCTTCACGTCACCAAGCGGTGTGAAGTTAACCAGTCTCACCACATAAGGTGTTTCCAGGCTATGATCAGTCGCCTTATCCAGCTCTCGGCTATGTACACACTCGACATGCAGGACGTGGCTTGATATAGGCGATATGTAGGATGTATAGCTTGATGGAATGCTAATGGCGTCTGGTTTCAAAAGACTAACAGCTCCGTCCAGACATTCCGGAGAAAGTTCGTTGTCACCGAATGAACCCAAAAGTTCACTAACAATTATGTCAGCTTTGTCGACAGAGTCAGCGTCTCGCATATCTGAAGCGATGATGCGGACTTTATCGTTCCACATGTGTTTCAGTTTATATTCGAGGGTCAGTAGTGAATTCGGGTTCTTCTCAACGGCATACAAAACGTAATCTTCATAATCTTCTAATTTGGCAGCTTCAATACAGCATGTCACTAATGGTCCTCTACCTGCCCCTAAAATCGGTAGAAAATAAGTTTATAACTACTTTTTATATAAAAACAAATATGAAATAATTAATCCAAACCGCTCAACAAAGTTTCGAAGGAAATTTTCTGATGAAGTTTAAAGTCACTTCATCCGCAGAAAATCCAGCCTCAAATTTTTCCACACTAGTAACTTCAACAAGTAATTTCCAGCAATATCTGATTTTTATAATAAACTGTCATACAATGAAAATAGTTGGCCAATACAATGACACTTGGCCAGTGGTTATGATTACCTAACCTCATATAATAGATCTTTCATTTTCGGCCACTACAGCAAAACAAACATGCAATTAACAAACCATCCATTAATCCACGTTATAAGCCACCACAATCCTAAAAATCAGTTGAAAGGCGATAATTTACTTTTTAAACTCTCAGACGTACCTAATACCATCAAAACCAACGGCCTTGACGGGTATTGTTTCCTTTTGTCTCTTATAGCCAACTGGACCGCTTCCTGGTACTTGGGATACTTGACCGGGTCTTTCTCGAACACCTCGTACGTTTGCGATTCCAAATTATCGGCCAATGGTTGCAGTGGAACTTGCAGATAGTTCTCATAACCGAATGCGAAGTCTTCAATAGAATCAAAAGGTTCTCGTTTACCATATAAATGATTGAGGTATTGGTAATACGCGGTAGTGTTTGATTGACGCGGCGAAGAGCTAATTTCTTGCAAGTCTTTTCCAGTAGAAACTACAAATTGCAAATTGAGAAAATATGTAAACAATCTGCAAATATAATGTTGATGAGCTTGGGAGAGAACAGGAAAGCCGCTTTTGTTTGTCATAAAAACAGATGTATCAATGGCAAGAGCTTTGATTGGCTCCCCAATCCAATTCTGCCACACGTTTTCACTTGAAGGCAAATCTTCCGTGATTCGCAGAAGTACGCCGAGGCGTTTATTGAAAGCATTGACAGTTCTAAATTCATCCCAAAGTTTCCATGATCTCATATCTTTTGTGTACTCGTCCTCTGTATCTGCGTGGTCACCACTAAAACAGACAAGTTGACGAATCTGCAAAGTTTTAATACTGAGTTCGAACGCCGACATCAAAATTTGGAACAACAAAAAGTTAACAGTGAGTTCGTCCGAAACATGAGTGCAAAAAACTATAATATTTTATTGCAAACTTTCACGGCCTCCAAGATCATTGAAGACTTCATGGCTACATCAGAAGACATTACTTTTTGAACCTTTGACTAAAAGCTTAAATACTAAAAGCGCTCTCATAATTTATTGAAACTATTGGATAGGAAAATAAAGACAACAAGAATAAGCACCAATCTGCAAACAGCGCTACTTTTAACATAATTTCTTATCTAAGAGTCATTACAACTAGGACTAATGTAAAGCTATTCGATTCTCTTATGCTAAACAAACATAAGAAGATGTTTATATAAATCGACAGAATCCGCAGCATGTTAAAAATTTCGTGGAAAAATTGCTGTTTACGCCACCAGAAACATAATTAACCGACGGAAACAAACAAAACTGACTGACGTCCTCGAATAGCTCTCAAACGACCGGTTGGTTTCGGTAGTAGGCAGCTGGTACTTCGCATTGGGGGTGATTAAGCATGTGGGGTATTAAGCGATTGGGGGTAACTGAGGGGGTCAAACTTTTCAGATTTAAAACCACCCTTCACAACATGAAATCGTCTCCTCAAAACAATGTCGGTGATCGCATTCTTAGAAACTAGTAAGGCGCTAAGAGAACTCCTCAACCACTTATTGCTCTCTAGCCTAGAGTTTGTCTTCTCAGCAGCTTCAATGAAATCTACAATCGGAGAGTAGCAGAGCTCTAAGAGAAAACTTCAGCGACTTACAGCGCTACACATTTACCTGCTTATCCTGTTTTAGAGGAAAGTCAGAATTGTGAGACAAAAAATTGGTCAAGCAAAAAATTGTTTAAAAAAGACCACAGGACTTTTTTGAAGCATAATCATTAGCTAAAACCGAACTGTAGCGGACAAAACCAAAAAATCAAAAGCACGACCATTTTTGCTATTTTATATGGCTTTGCAAAAAAGATAACTAAACGTCACATTGATCATTCCATAATTCTGTGAAAACCCATACAACCTAATCAAGTATCACCAAACTACGATTCCCAAAAAAACAACTACTACCATAAAACAATAACTTTTATAATTTTACGCCGGTGAGCATTAAAAATAATTACAATTTTCAACAAAAATTGTTGGCATTGTCGTCGAAAACAACCAGGTAACCCCGAACGATCACTATTAATTTTTTTACAATTTTATTCACATCATAGAACATCGAAAGAAAAAGGGCAAGTTCAGAGAAACGTTAAAAATATGATCAAGTTGAACTTCAAAAACAAAACCGGCTAACGTCAAGCGAATTGCTCTCAAACAACTGACTGTCGTAATCGCTAGCCTAAACTATGGAAGCCTAATAGGTATGGAGCACGTATCCAAAGCACAAATTGCCCCTCACATCTGCACAGCAGTGTTCGTGACTTCACCAGAACATCTCTTTCTCAGTATATGTCAGGAAATTTGTTGGTCGGGTGAAAAAACGAACGTTAAAGCTTTAGCTCGAAAAATCGTATCAACAGAACTAATTCATTTTAGAGCAAAACAGATAATGCTGCTCTCGCATTACCGCTCAAGGTTTATTAGCTTCCAGCATTTTGAAATACATATCTCTCGCGGTCTGAATCGTTAAGTAATGCATATTAAAGGAATACCCTATTGTACACTTTTGAAACAAAAAAAAAACGCATAATCGCATATCCCAGCGTAGCTAAAACTTGAAAGATATGTGACGCGGATACTCTTATATACCTGATATTGTTTGCTGTAGAACCATATCCATTCACGGCACCGTTTCCAGTTTCATTGGTTAGTGCAACTGGCACTTCCATCCATATTTGAAAATTTGACGCACCAGCAGCGCAATGATTGTACACTATTCTGGAGAGATTTGCATTTCCACCGGGCTGTAACGGTATAATAACAGCTGGAATAGCTAGATAGGTGGCATAGGACAACTCCGCGCAAAGAGTGCCCTCGGACTTGACTCGTACTTCACTAGAAGTTGCATCGCAGTTAATTTCGGATGGGGTTGTTCGAAAGACGACGAGAGAGTTCCAGTCTGAAGTCTCGACAGTTAAATCGGCACGAGAGTTGAAACATTCTCGAAGAGCTGCAAACAAAAACAGAATTATTGTTATTTGTGGAGGGAAAGGATTGTTTCCATTTTTGCCACCAGTGCGTTATGCGCCCCATAGTTATGATAACATGCACCCACTAAGCTGCAGACGGTGAACAAACGGGGAGAAAAATCGGGGAAAGACTTCCCTTAACAATCACGTTGTCTAGCAACACTTTAATGCCCAGGTTCAATTAAGGAATGTGGTGGGTTTTGGGGGGTTTGTGGTGAAACTGGTACAGAACGAAGGACGCTTTCATTGAACAGTTTTGAAAATCGAATCTCGCACACCCTAGTTATTTGCAGTAAAAAATATACGTGCATTCGTTAGAATTCGTTAGTTAAATTCATTAAAGAATTCGACAGTAAATAATTCATTACACGAAGGTTATAATTCATCTAACGCGATGGAGAAAAATCAGACCGTACATAAAAGCTATTCTACAAAGTAAGGAAAAAAATTATCAGCTGTTTATAAATTTACATAAAAGTTGTTCAGACAATGAATCGCTTTCTGGTGGTTTTTACAGAGAGCAACTCTAGCTCTATTGTAGACTGCCGACATCAACACCACGTTATCTTATTCGGAATAGTAATCATATACGATACTCCACAGTACGCTCATATAAACATTGGAAATCAGCGCTGGCACGAAGTAATCGCCAGTGTTGAAAATAAATAGACGAAAGCAGTCATAACTTCGATGTACAAATGCTGACAGCAATACATCAAGAGAAGCTTAGTGGATACTGTTCTCAAGAAGCTTAGTTCTTTTGGGACGAGTCTAAGCAACAGAAGACAACATGTAAATCTACGAACATTCCGGTCAACAGCGGCCCAACATGATGATCAAGCAGCTGCGCCTTCCAATTCATAATAGCCTAATAGTTGTGATAAACTTATTAAACAGTTTCAGAGATGTCAAATGAGAGAGAAGCCCATGATTTTCCTAGCTTGAGATTTCTGGATCAAACCCGGATTACTAACAAACAGGGCGCGAGTTTTGATGAAGATTTATTTTTATCAAAGATTGACAAAATGCTCGAAAACCGTATCAACAGCATCCTACCTGCTTGTATTAGTCAAATCATCTAAGTTCGAACTGCAATCAAGTAGCTATTCCGATCTGAAGGGGATCTCAAAAACGAGATTACCAAACATAGCACGATGACCTGTGCAATCAAGAAGAACACAGCAAGGTTGCAGCGATGTTCCAAGCAGAAACTGTTCAAATTATACACAAACGGAAAATATACGAGAGCAAAATGATAGGAACATACCGAAAAAATTCAATGACCATTATCGAAGTTGCGGAATCAATAAGAGTAAAAGTCGACGAAAATGATACATCAACTGCACAAAGGGTCCCAGGCCGGGAAATGGGTGGCCTCGTTATCATTGACCGATACGCCAAACGAGTGATGAAAACACAGAAGCTCAGAAACAAAAAAAAGTTAAAGAAAAACGGAAACAATGACAATCTTCGGCGACACATCACCTGCTAGAGCAAAATATCTGGCATCCATGAAGACGGTTTCAAGGGTCGAGTCAGTCTGGAAAAGGGAGGGTATCTTCTATCAATGTACTTGCTGTTGTGAACTTAAAGGTTTGCTCGCAAAAGCTCCATTGCAAAATATTTGAAAAATGTATTGGAGACTCCAGAAAAACATTCAAACTTTTATATAAGCCGTTAAATTGGGAAGTCATTAAAAACCAGTACCTAAGCTTTCTTCAGGCATGTCTGATACTGGACACAATTCACCAAATCTCCGAGTAGCTGAAAAACTTATTGAGTTCTATGCTAATACAGGCTAAAATATTCAGCGTAGAAGTCCTTCTGAGGCAATGCACTTCCAACTGATGTTAATGTCATTGAGAATAAGTCCAGTAACGGAAAAAAATAAGTGCCATTTTTAGATCCCTTCCGAATAAATCCAAATCCGATGAAGATCAGATTTGTAACACTGTTGAAGACGACCAGATCTGTTATCACTAAATGCCAAACAATGTTATTTAATCAAACCTTTGGCGAAAAAGATTTCCTACAGCTGAAAAAAGCTAAATCATTCACTTATATAAAGAGGAAAATTACTAGATGAGAACATTTATACACCCACTTCTCTTTCAAATTTTTGAAGTATAAGAGCGTTCCTAGAATAGACCAATATCTAAAAAAATTCTTCTAAGCAATTTTAACTTCTGCGAAAACAACTCCACTATAGATTCATTGCTGGAATTAACTGAAATAATAGGGGTAATCAAACCCCGAACGGTTAACTATCTACTCGAGCTAAAGGAAGCGTAAATCACTATAACCAAATTACTTTATAAAATAAAAAACCGGCATTCGTCATAATTGCCCAAAATGGTTTGCAAGCTGTTTATCTGATAGAGCCCAAAGAGTTCCCACGAACGGCCGGACATCAAATTTGTTTTTAAAAAATGGTGACAATCCTCAGGACTCCATACGAGGACTACTTGTAGCTGACTTAAATGATTTACCAAGTGTCATTACTTTGCTTCCAGTGAGGCACTTCACATCGCATCAGAAAAATCAATTGTACGATATGGACAAAACCATTTTACTAAATGTCTGATTTAATGAATTTTGGTGTACGGTTGCTCTATCTTTACTTCCTTAGCTCCTAATTTATTAGTGAAAAAAGAAAATTCGTACTTCACTGTACTTTAAGCAACTTTTTGGTTAAAGCGAAGATCGGTCCACTGCAAACAAATTTACAATAGTTTTGGAATTACGTATATGAGTTGCTTAAGTTTGCTCCAAAAGTATTTTCCCGCAAAAGTATTCTCCCCGCAAATAACACAAATCTAAAAAAGTTTGTTATTTGAAAGGCAGAACAAGACGAGCAACCATCAGCTACTAAAAGTGATTTTCTGGAACTCAAAATGGAACAAAACTCAAAAGTCGTGGGGCGGGGGGGCGTCAATATTGTTCAAGGTTTTGAAAGTTCAAGGACTCTCATCAGACTCTATCAGGAATTCCCCCGTTAGCCAAAACTCAATAATGAATCAATTTAAAAGTTTAAAATTCTTGGAAGGAGAAATTTATTCGAAGTGTTTCTTGTCGAATTTTTGAGAGCCTTGTCGTTCCCAAGGCTCCATTCACAAATAAGCACAAATCTACGCCAAAATTGATGCTGTGCTTTCACAGAAGGCATTGCCATTGAATTTCTGCTGTAAAAAATTAATTTCTAAAACTCTAAAAAAAAATGATTGTTTTTCTAACAGATAAAATTTGCATTTTTTAAGAATTGGATTTTTTTATTAGTTAACGAAGACTGGATGACCACTTGAGTAAGCGTTATTATGCCGTGAGCGAGAAAACAGTAGTGAATTGTTCAACCGGCGCTCTTTGAAGTAGGTCGAACGACATCGTTGCAAGTCCGTTCCCAGCTTCAAGTTCAATATACATTGCTGCTTGTGCTACTCTATTGTAAATTGCTTTGATTTAATTTTTGTTATTCTGTTTTCATAGTTAGCAAGAGCGGATAAATTAACTCCCTCTCTCTTATTTATAGAGACAGTAAAAAAAAACTTATTAAATTTTTGAATGACCTTTAGGCATCGGCTCATGAAGTGTGCTACGCATATATTATTATTAAAGGATATAATGGTCCAAAAATCAAAAGGAACACTGTCCCGTTTCAGTTAAATTTAGATCAAGCAATCAAAAGTCTACAGTTTTTGAGATTGCAGTTATAGGCCATTCGCCATGTGCAAGAGTTTGATTCACTGTAGCACTGCTCGTCTCCACATCCAAAGGAGAATTTTCCTTCTCGAGTCTATGTTGGTTATCTTGGTGAAGTTGGGTAATTGTTTCGCTAGTCGTTGAGAACGAAACCAGACGTTAAGTGCAGCAACAGCGAGCAGTGTTCTGTGGCATTTGTACATACGGTTTGTAGCCAATCGAGTAATAGAGCCGGCAACAAGATACTTAAGATTAATGAAAGAGTAACCGCAGTAATCAAATAGTACTTTTACGAGAAAAAAAAGGTCGTGTACCTAAATAATATGAGACAGGGAAGATCTTTAACTCTAGTAAGCACATTTATAGTCAGCTTCTCCAAGGATCCATTTGCAAGCATTTCTGTATGCGTTCGACAATTCTCATCCCTTCCAAGTTATGGTAGTAATCAACCCACGAGTAAGTAATAATGGGCTTGGTTCTGTAGTTTAGATAAAATAGTGTATTGCGTTTGAGCATGTAAAAAACATTTAAGGATTTCGAGGCTCTTCGCTTCAAATGAGGTATCCAACAAAGATTCTTGCGTACAATTACTCCTAGATCTTTTTCCTGGTTTGAATGGTTTAGACTACGACCACCAAAAGTATAACTTTCATTGCTCGTGCTGCTAATTGATTACTGCATATTTGTCTAGATTGAAGCTCATTCGGTTATCGAGGCTCTATTGGTAGATGTCATTTAATTCATCCTGGAAGTTTAATCCGTTATTTCTAAGAAAAAGGATATTTGCGTCCTAGGCAAAGAGAAGAGGTTCAGATAGGCGACAAAGAGTAGGTATATCATTAAAAAATACATTGAACAGTAACGCAGATGATATATCCCCTGAGGAACACCACTGCTAACAATGAAGGAAGATGAAAGACAGTTTTCTACTTTGACACATTGAGATCGATTTGAGAGGTTCGAGTAATTCAAGGTTCGACGCAGCTTTGTCAGGAGAAGTCCATGATCGACACGATCGAAGGCCTTTTCGAAATCCGTGTAAACTTTCGATTTCTTCTCTGTTGCAATTAGCATTGTAGATTTCCTCGAGCTATACTACAAGATTCACTGCACAAGAGCGGCCTCTTCTAAAACCAAATTGGCTGTTGCGGAGATAGTCTTTGTAGTGGGGATATAAAGTGTGAAGATCTGAATTATCTTATAAGGTATTAAAACGACCTGAATTATCTCATACGGTATTCCAGGTAGAATAACGCGTATAATCAATACGCGCTACTCTAGCTGGAAATTATAATGAACAGGAAAGCATTTAACAATCCAGCAGTATTCGAGCTCTACAAAAATCGATTGCTCATTTTTCGAGAAAATATCGGATTCTCATACAAGCTACTTGACCTTTTAATTACTGGTCTTTTAAGATGTTACCTTATGATAAATATACATAAAGTCTAAGAAAGTCCCCTCTTTGCGAGAAGATGTAAGCTCATTTGCTAGCTTTATTCGGGGGGTTTATGAAATAAGTAGAGCGAGAGTCACTGATTGATTTGATTGTTCACTTTTCCAGTCAACTCTATGAACTTGCTGAGGGATTGACAGTTATCGTAAGTCAGTACATTCAGTTCTTCAATGTTCTCTGGTCTGTAGTGGTCCCAAAGACGGCAATAGAAGTAATGTGTCGAGTTTTCCTCAGCTGAGCCGCATTTACACAAGGGTGATGCACACTGACTCAGTCTCCATTTGAATTCTGCAAAAAGAGGGGTGTTTCCAAAAACAAGGCTGCATTTTCTGTTGGCTAAGTAAGGATTGCCAAGGATCAGGGGGCTCTTGCTGTGGCAGTCTGGCATTGTATTTCCGAACATTCTCAGGACAGCAAATTTATCAGGTGACGACCATCTTCTCAGCCACAGTTCATTGATGAAAGCAGTGACTGACTGAGTACTATTACCTAGAGCAAGAAAGCTACCCGTGACTTTTTCAAATCCTCTAAGACAGCTTTCAAAGAGATGCTCTGTTGATCTCGCGTGATCAAGTGCGTTGAAGTGAGCTTCAGCCACTATATCCGGTTGATTCTGTTTTAATTTTGTGATAAACTTTGCGCTAATGCTCTGGAACAGAATATCTAGTGGGGGATTCCAAGCAAGACTTCACAGGCAGACATTGGTGGAGACATGCAGTTCTTGAAAATTGATCTTAAAATGCAATTCTGTTGCATTTGTAGCTTTTTCAAATGAGAATGTGCCCAAATTCGGGAAGCATAGATGAGTTGCGGTTGGATAATGGTTTTTGTAAAGGAGCGTCTGAGTGTTAAGTGTGAGACCCCACCGCTTCGAACATTTCCGCTGGATTGCGCTCCAACTTTTCTGTCCTTTACTGATAGCATTGTCGAGATGATTCTTGTATGTCAGTTTCCTGTCGATGATTAATCCTAGTGACTTTGTGATTTCTTTCGTTTTGAATAATTGACCGTTAAGATAGATTGTAGATGGTATAGGTCCAATCTGTGTGGAGTGACTATTTTTTTAGATCCGTTCACTTTCATCTTCCAGTTGAAGCACGAACTTTTTATCGTACTGCACAGATTTCCGAGCTGGTCTGTCAGGTTAGCTGACGAATCGGCATGAACCAGCACCGATGTATCGTCTGCATATTTGAACACTTCGTGCGGGCTGATCAAGAAATCATTAATAAAGATAATACATCAAAAAGATGAATAGGATCGGCGACAAAACGCTTCCCTGAGGCAGTCCAATTTGGATTTCGAATTCGTCAGAGCAAAAGGAGTCGATCTGAATGTAAGCTGTTCTGTTTCCTAAGAATGTTTATCAGCTTCAGAAGATTACCGCTGACTCTATAGCCTTTGAGATTATACAGCAGACCGTTGGTCCAAACACTATCAAACGCTTTTTCCATGTCAACATTTACTAGGGCGCTAGAGTGGCTACTTTTCAGCTTCTCCGCTTCAAGGTGTAGTCGGTACAGCGAACGAACTGTGCCTCTGCGATATCTAAAACCTTCCTAGCGTTCTTCTAGAAAAATATATTTATCGACATGTCGTCTTAGTCTGTTCGATCATTCGCTCAAAAACCTTTCCAATGAGGGAAGCGATCGATAATGGCCCATAACTGGGTTGATAACTCAGGTCCTTTCACTCTATAGTAACTACGTACCTAATTGGTCTGTCATGTTGATGTTTTTGACATGAGCAGCCCCAGATCATTGAATTGTATAAACGCACAAATGTAAAAGTTAAAGTTCTCTTAGCTTCTTGATTATGCAACTACATGTTATACATACCTATTACCTATTTAGTTGCTTTCAAGTGTTTGGCCCCTGGTTGATTTTGAATATTGAATTCGTTTGGGTGATAAAGATCACTTAGAAAATATCATGATCACCAAGGATCCGCAACCAGCTCACTCGAACTCATATACAGCGGACCCTAAAATATAATGCTCCAGGGGAGGAGGGGTCCAGTATTTTAAGAAGGAGAGCTGTACCTTTCAATGCCACAATCTACCCTTGCATCCTTTCAACTTAGCTTCTATGATTTAGAAATATTTCCTTTGGTGACATTGACTTCAAATTTGACTAACCAGATATAAACTCCGAAGTCTATCAAAAATCTATGGTGCTGCTGATCTCAATTTTTCTCCCTTCCGCAGTTGAGTTTAATCTTGTCCATTTTGAATTTATTTTGATACCATTTGTTGCAGCTCAACATTTTTGTGTTGATGCTTAAACAAGACTTCGTTGGCTTTCTGAAAGCAATTTTAAATCGTCTTCAGAGAAACAGCATTATGTAATACAAAATTAGTTGAAACTGAAGATAGCAAGAAATCATGAACTAGACAAAGACAATTAGCACCAGTTAAGCACCCTTATTCTGCATACCCACACTATCGCCTAGGTTATGGACCCAGAACCGCTGATAGCCATGCAGGAAGCAATACTGTACGTTCGCGATAGCTGTTTACTATGTATATAAAGGATTGAATTAAATATTGAATTGAATGGCTTGTGAATCAAGACAAATTAGTAGCTAAACAAAGCGAGTGAATTTTAAGCGGGAAATTTTGCGTATGTTTACACAATTGAACAAAATCCGGCTTCGCGAGTAACATCAAAAGTCATTACATGCGTTGAGTAATTTATATGTTTATACATTGCCGCCTCCGTTGATGCATGGCATCAAAAAAAATATAAATGAAAAATTACTTCAGATCATATGTCAGTTTTTGATAGCATCAACCGCTATTCAACTTTATATTAGAAAAAGAATCATATTTGGACCAAGTTTAGTCCTTGCGAAAAGCGGCTTGTGAGAATCCAACTGCCAGTTGTCAAGTCTTCCCGTGTCCGGGTACACAGGTACCGAAAGTGTGCTCGTGGGAAGGACGGCAGCGGGATCGAGTTGGCTCCTTTCTGCAGGACCATTTTCCAGAGCTTCTGGATTGAGGTTAGCTTGTGTTGATTGGTATCTTTCTGAGTATTACTCTGGGTCTGTTTGAGAATTTGCCATTTCCTGTTTTTATTTTGGCTACTCTGACCAAATTGTCATTTCCTGTATATGTTTCATGCACAATTCCCAGAGGCCATGATAAGGGAGGACTGTTGTCATCTGTGATGTACACTAAATCTCCTTTTGTCAGGTTTTGCTTTTCGGCCATGTTCTTTGACCTGGTCTGCAACTGGGATAAATATACAGTTGTCCATTTCTTCCAAAATTCTGCTATGAGTTTCTGCAAGTATTGAAAGCGCTTTTTTGGATCTTCCTCATCTTTTGTTTTTGGGATTGGGGAAACAACCAAAGGCAATTGATGATTATGAAAGCCGGTTAATAGCATAGCAGGGTTTAAGGGATAACTGTCTTTTGCATCATCTGAGACAACTGTGAGCGGTCTCGAGTTAAGTACAGCTTCGACTTGGCATAGCATTGTATATACTTCATCCAAATAGAGGTTAGCTGTTGTTCCGATTGTTTTGAACAGCAGTAGCTTCATCGATTTGACTCCTGCTTCCCATAGTCCACCAAAATGTGAAGCTTTGGCTGGAATTGTTGACCAGTTGATGCCTAAATCTAGAACAGCTTGAGGTAGACAATCAGTTCCGTATTTCTCTTTCAGTATCCTTTTGAGTTTTATGAGATCATTCAATGATCCTATAAAGTTTGTACCATTGTCTGAAAATATGCGAGCTGGGCATCCTCGTCGAGAAATGAACCGTCTAATAGCTTTCATGCCTTCCTGTGTATCCAATGCTTTAGTGACATCCAAATGAATGGCTTTTGTAACGAAGCATACGAAGACTACCAAATAACATTTGGCTTCAGTCTTGTCACATCTGTAAGGCATTGGACCGGCGAAGTCTATGCCCACGTTACTTAATGGTGGAGCTGGGTTGACCCGTTCTTGTGGTAGGTCGCCTAAGAGTTGAGAAAGGTTACGGCCATTAAACCGAAAACATGTGATGCAGTTTCCAACTATAGACCTTGTCAGCGTTTTCACTCGAATTATCCAGAACTTCTGACGCGTATGAACAACTGTTGCATTTACACCTGAATGTAACACTCGCTGATGACTGTCAAGTACGATTAACCTCGAAAGATGATTTTTGTAAGGCAAAATTGATTGAAATTTGGCAGATTCATTCAAGCAATCTGCTGCTACTAGACGTCCACCAACCTTTAAAACTCTTTCCTCATCTAGGAAGGGATAAAGTTGAAGGATTCTCGATTTTCGGCTTATGCTTTGGCTTTTCTGCAATTTGTCTATTTCATCAATATAGTTTTGCTTCTGCACATCTCTAACGAGCATATTTAAGGCATGTCGCTTGAATTCTTTTCTCTCGATTGGCTTCTTAAGCAAAATGTAAGCAAACTTTAGGACTTGCTTTGCTACTCTTATTGCTTTGTCGAGACTTCCGTAACGTTCAATAGGGAATAATTGGTCGATTTGGTGATTCGACTGCTCTATGTTTTGATAATTGAGCGGGTCGTTTTCCTCCCCCACAGGTTCGGGAATAGTGACCGAATCCATTGTTAATATTTGGCTCCGCACTACTTCCTTCTTTACTTCTGTTGACTGAAGAATTTCTGGTTGTTTTGGGATAGTCAGCTTTCCATCAGAGAGCCATTGTGGGCCTTCCCACCACATTCTAAGGGATGAAAGCTGTTTTGCTGGCACCGGGCGCGTAGTATGATTGGCTGGATTTTCTTCTGTCGGCACGTATCTCCATTTTTCTGGTTGAATTATTTGTTGGGTTTTGGCCACACGGTTAGCTATGAATGTTGAGAATCGGCTAGAGGTAGAATTTATCCAAGCTAAGGCAACTGTTGAATCGCTCCAAGCAAATATTTCAGTTGTAAATCCATTTTGGTTTACCGGTCTGAACTGTTTGTATCATCTGCGCTCCTAGAACCATTGAGCACAGTTCAAGTCTCGGTATGCTGAGTGTTTTTCTGGGCGCTAATCTTGACTTGGAACATAGCAAGGTAGACTTGGTCTGAGATTCTTCCAGTGATCGGGCATATATAGCAGCTCCGTACGCTTTTTCAGAAGCATCGCAAAACAAGTGAAGTTGTATTTTTTCAATAGCGAAGTTGGCCACAAATCGTGGTATACGTAGCTCAGATAGATGATGTAATCCAATCATCCAAGCTTTAAATTGGTCAGTTATGGTTGCCCCAACATCATCATCCCATCCAATTTCATGTTCCCAAGTCATTTGGAAAAGAATTTTGCATTGAAGCGTTACTGGTGTTAGGAGACCGATAGGGTCAAATATTTTACCCATATTGCTAGATATTGCTCTTCTGGTGGTTATATGTACATTTTCAGGATGGGGCAAGTTGCTGTTAACTGAATCTATCAACATTCTTTTGTTAGATGAAGTAAAAGTTGATTTTTTACCTTCTTTATTTTGACCACTTTTTTATTCGGCTGCGGCGTTCTTTTGTCGAACATACGTTTGTTGGACCTGGAATCTTTTTGATCGAAAAGTATCGGGCATTGTTCAGTTTTCGAATGCTTTTGTTTTTCACTACCAAATTTTTCATTTTTTGCGAAAATTTTGTCCTCAAACGTGACCACTAATTTTTGTTTTTCGGTTATTTGGTTTTCTGTGTTTGTGTAGTTATTTTCAGGTTCTGAAAGCTCGGATGACTTCGGGCAGCTATCAGTGTCTGAGACAACATCTCGGAAATCGCCAATGGGCGTTTTTTGCAGATTTTTGTCGACACCAGTTTTGACCGTTTTTTCGCCTTTTTGTGGGATTTTTGATGTTTTTTCTTGATTAAACCCTGTTAAAAATTGCATTGAATTAATCGGGCAACCATGGGGAGTTGCATGATTAGAAGAGTGGGAGTCCAATAAATGGATTTCCTTTAGTTTTTTACCGTCAAGGTTGACCACTAATTGTGGAAAATCCGATTTTTGAAACTCGTCAAGTTCGACTGATGGACACTCAATAACTGTTTCTTCGTGTTCGGGCAGATGCATTGCAACAACGCTGCACTGACTTTGGGGTCTATTGAAGTAGAAAGTGTCGGTTTTGGGCTGCCAGTTGAGACCAAGGGTTTTGATGGTGTGGTCATGTTCACCGATGAAAAGATCTTTGTTTTCTTGTAGCTCCGGGGAAATGGCTTCCATAACCTCATGTGAGTAGCTTGCCCACTTGCGAATAGACATTCCAATGAGTTCTAGAGTAGTTGTAATGTCTTTGAACAAGCCAATGACTTGCTCTTGTGTGTCACCGCCACCAAAAAGGTCATACACATAAAATGAGTTGAGTAATGAATTTTTGCAAAGAATTGATGGAGCATCTTTTGCTGTATCACGTAGTGCCCTGATGGCGTGGTATGAGCTGGAAGAAACGCCGTATATGACTCGTGTCATACGGTACTTCTTTATTGGTTGCTTTTGACTACTTCGCCAATACATCTGATGAAAGTTACGGTCCTTTTCGTTTAGTTCGATTTGGCGGTACAATTTTGTGATATCACCTGATAAAGCAATGCGATGGAGACGAAATTGAATCAGTATCTCAAAAAGGTCGGGCTGCTGTTTTGGACCAACCAGGAGGCAATCGTTGAGACTTCTTACGTTCGTTGTTTTTGCTGATGCGTTGAAAACTGCTCTGCATTTTGTAGTCGTAGAGCTTGATTTCCATACTGCGTGATGTGGCATCACAAAGTGTTTCTCGGGTGGCAGATTATGGTCGCTTTCAGGCACTGGTTCTAAATGTCCTGTCTCAATCATCTCTTGAAAGAATTCTGTGTATTGAGTTTGGGCATCTGCGTTTCGTGAAAGCTTGTTTTCGTTACCCAAAAATTGTCTGAGGGCTTTTCGAGATGATTCTCCAATGTCGGGCAACCATTCCTGACTGTCTGGATCAAAAATGGCTTCATGTTGGTCAATTGGTAGTCGAACATGAGGCCTTCCATTTTGGCCATATGTTGTTGTCGTGTCATAGTGAATAATGCACGCCAATTCTTTGGGAGTGAACATGGCTGGGGGAAGTGCTGGAACATCTTCGATTTCCCAAAATTTGGCAAAGGACTTGATTTCGTTGTCAAGGAGGCATATTGCATTCGAATTTACATCAGGTTTGTTTGCTGATTCTAGGCTAGCTAATCCTGAAACTGTCCAGCCTAGCGTAGTTTCTGTGAGGCATAAGGAACCTTGTTTCAGTATTCGTCCTTTTATTATCTGTGTGCGTGCAGAAATACCGAGTAGTATGTCTATTTCGCCTGGTTGCCAAAATTGATCATCAGCCAAATTGTAATTGACCAAGTCTGCGTAGTCAGTCTCTGAAAGGGGCTGATTTGGATTTTCACTGGCTGTAATTGTCTTCAGCACTACGCAGTTGAGAGTAATATTTTCCCCAGTTTTGGGAATAATTTCAAGTTTGAGAGAACCGTCAACTGGCATTGAGTCTTTCTGATTGACCCCTATGATTCTTTCATTGGAAGGTTTTGGTTCTAATCCCAGTGTCTTGCAGGCTTTTGCTGTAACTGCCTTGATATGAGCTCCTGTGTCTAACAATGCTCTTAGATTGTGTATTTGTTTGTTTCTACCAATTACTTGAACACGAGGAGTTGGTAAAATAGTCATTTGGGAAGATCTTCGAGTCAAATTACAAGCATGTGTGCCTAAAGCATTGAAAGCCTCATGTAAAAATGTATGATGCTTACCCTGACATGTTTTGCATCTAGACTGTGACGAACATTGGTCACTTTCGTGATTGAAACTCAAGCAATTTTGCCAGGACTTACTGGCGGCTATGGCAGACTGCTTATCTTTCGCTGAAAGGTCCTTGAATTTTGAGCAAGCCCACGGAGCATGGCATTCTCTGCATTGAGTCACGACACACGGATGTTTGAAGCCTTGCTTCGATCGCTCATCCCGTCCAGTGATGTGCAGTTGTTTGGGGGGAATGGGATCGTTTAGCATTTCCATCGATCTTACTCTGTTGTCAAGAAAGGTCATCAGTTCGTCAAATTTAAGACATTCAGTGCCTTCATTTTTGAGTTCCCATGCTTTCTGAGAGTCGACATCCAATTTTGTGAAAAGAAGATAGTGCCACATGTCGTTATCAACTCGTCGGCCAAGTGAGTGAATCGACTGAGTTACTTCATTGAACGTACTGTGTAGCAGACGGAGTTGGTAATTTCTTTCTCCTCTCACAGGCTTGAAATCAACAGCCCTAGCTTGCAATGTGCGTAGAATTATGCGATCGTTTTTGTATCGATGCTCGAGTAGATTTCTTGCAGTCTCGTAGTTGCTGTCAGTTGATGATAGGCTTTTTATTAGTTTTTCAGGGGGACCTGATAAGCAACTTTTAAGCACGGCTGTATCGAATTGATCGATAAAGGCTATCCAGTCAGTGAATTTGCCATCGAATTTGGGTAGCTGTATCTGTGGTAGCTTTGCAACACGCGGCTGGTGCTGTGTTGCATCTCCGAGAGACGTATTCATAGTCACGTTTTCGTCCACCTTTTGCAGCTCAAATTTGTCTATGGCTTTTCCCATTTGAAATAGTTTCTTGCGGACTACTGTGTGCTTGTCTTGAACCAGATCGAATTCTGTATCGTACTGATCATCCTGCACTGTTTCCAAATAGGATTCGTCTAGTTGCTGTTGAATTTTGAAGCATTCAGTAGCTTCGGAGAGGGCCAATCTGAGCTCGTCTTCGTTAAATGGCTGGCTAAGTCTATCCCATTCATCAAAAATCTTGTTGAGCTGTCGTGAATTGTCACGCCTCTTTCTGGAACTTGTCTCTGTAGACGCTGCTTGGCTCATTTTGTCGGCGGACCAGAATAATGTACGTTCGCGATAGCTGTTTACTATGTAAATAAAGGATTGAATTATATATTGAATTGATTGGCTTGTGAATCAAGAGAAATTAGTAGCTAAACAAAGCGAGTGAATTTTAAGCGGGAAATTTTGCGTATGTTTACACAATTCAACAAAATCAGGCTTCGAGAGTAATATCAAAAGTCATTACATGCGTTGAGTAATTTATGTTTATACAAATACTTTTTCTCATTTTTATCTCAAACAGAAGCAAGAACACTTAACATAACCCACTAACGTCGGGCGAATTGCTCCCAGACGACCGGCGAGCTTTTGTTTTCGGTAATAGCTCGCTGACGCTAAGGGATGCTAGCATTCGGGGGGGGGGGGTGATAAAGCGAAAAAAATGCATTAAAAAGACCACAAGCCCACTATAATTGCCACAAACTTCGCTTGAGAGCAATACATTATTTAAAAAAAATGAATTATCCAAATTTACATCACCAATTTTCTAAGGAAAGGAAGATGAGTAAACCTATAAGCTAGCTGTGACCCCTTTCTGCATCCCCTCACAGCATTGTGGGCGTAAAACTTTTAGCTCCTCGTGCATATTTTTACATTAACGTGCTATATAAGAATTGAAGTAGCGCTGAAGGTAAAAACAATATATTCTCATCAAATGAAGTAAAAACCTTGAATTAAAATGTCCATCTTACTTTTGAAGCTTCGCGTGGCAGAGTTACATTCCGATGATGACTGTGACGGTTCTTTAATTGGCAGCACAACGAACTCATACCCTGACTCTTTTGTGCATTCTAGTGCGCTTTTGATGTCACCACATGAGGACAATTCAACACCTGCAGACAGCCGTTCTCGTTTCTTGGGTGTGGCAGACATTATATATCTGCAGTTACAAACTGAAGATACTACGAGTTGTACAATCAATATGCGAAACGCCCTCACTAACAGTATGAATGTATCACCGAACACGGGTACAAGAAAAAACGAAAAACTTAATTTGACGCTAAAACATAAGTTATCCAAATAGAAAGTGCACAGATAAAGATATGCAAAGTTTTCAAAACAAACGTGCGCTGGTGAATTACTAAAAAATACTGTTTAATGCAGAGATCACTCACGTCAGCTATTCAATAATAGAGGTGTGTTGTTAGTTGTCATTTATAATATGTTGACCTTTTAAATACAATGTCTATCAGTACTGTAATAAACAGAACACACCTCCGATGGTACTATAAAGACATGGCTGTCCTCTGATAGGGATACCCAAAGAAAGTACAAAAAGGATACCAATTTTGCAAAAAAAATGGTTACCATAGTTAAGAGCCAATTTTCTGATCATAAGTAATCCATAACTTTTGGGGTGGTCGTTTCACTAGCTCATTAATTGGTTGTCCTGCACTGTTTTATGCAGCCGATTTTTTTGTTTAGAAAAAAATAAACAAAAGGTCATCTGAATATCATTTTTTTTACAAAAAAAAAACATTTCCATTTCTTAATTTCATTTCAAACATTTAGAAGTTTAGATTCCTATTTATTGAGCTAACTGTACCAACAGAGAAAGCTGAAACGTTGCAGGTTCCAAGGGATTGAATGTACCATTTCATGGCATATAAAGTGCTACATAGCAAAATATTAACGATTACCTAATCTAAAATTGAAGAAATTTTCAAAATTGAGCTCTTTTCAAAATTGAAGCACTGTTTGGATGTCTATAAATTGTTGGTTCCGATTTTTAGCATAAGCTGCAGGGATCACTAAAATAATGTTCACTTAAAATAATGCCTAAATCTCGCGGTTATAAAAAATTCGGCAAAGCATCAAATTGAAAACCATCTGAACACAGAAAAAAGGTCAGCATATACAAATTCAATTTTGCCTGCTCTATAAATGACTAATTCGTTCATTTTCTGATTTTTTTCCTGCTCATAATAGAACACTTTCGGCTATGCTTGTTGTTGTTGTAGATTTACGGCAACTGTCGTTATTGCTAAAGGGAGTGATACGTCCTAGTCGTGAAAAAATTTAAAAACAACGTCCATATATTTTGACATCACACCAGTGACACCCCTCCCGATATTTTAAGGTAGATACTTAAGCTCCTGCTCAAACAAAAGTAGCAGTCAAAAAAGTTTACTTTAAAAGTAATGGTAACTTGCACTGTCAAAAAGACGGTTTGACAATGGGGGCTTCCCTGGCAGTTATCTTGGCCAATATTTTTGGCAGTTATCTTCAAAACTTTTGAAAAACGAACGTAATACTGAGGATGATGGGAGAAACAAAAACCTCTTACAAAAATTTGCCATCTCTTATAAAAGTGGTTTGGAATAGCAAGGTCTTCGAGTGCGAAACTGTGAGATCTGGTATCACAAATGTCTAAAGGTAAGGTGCAGTACGAAAAAAATGCAGGACGTTGTTTGGAAATGCTTTGAATGCGAACACTCACCAACGAATAGCCAAACTAGACAAAGAAAACGCAAGATATGTAGATGAGATAATTTGCACAGTTAAAGACAACCAAGCGAGATGCACCAAGCGAGATGCACCTAAATGAACAAACTGCAAACACTAATGAAGAGAAAGCCGAGTTGTTCAATTTATTTTTCCAGAGTGTTTTCAATTCAAAAATATCAAAAGTTGAGAACCAGTTCAATTTTGAAGAAAAAGATCTTAATCGCTTTGATATTTCAGAAAAAGAAATTGAAAGTATACTAAATAAACTTGATACTAGTAAAGCCAACGGCTCTACTGATATGAGTAACCTGTTTCTGAAGAATCTATCAAAAACAATAAGCAGAGCCTTACTTCTACTTTTTCAAACATTCATTAACAAAAGTAAATTTCCACCATATTGGAAACAAGGTGACATAACACCAATACACATTGAGGGCGATAAAGCCGCAATCAATATGTATAGACCAATTAGTTGCTTATGTTGCCTCTCACAAGTTTTCGAGAAATTTATGTTCAAGAAACTCTATGAGCACGTTAAAGGAACACTTCACGATTCCCAGTTTGGTTTTCGGCCTCAACGTTCAGCAATTATTCAAATGTTATGCTTTCTAGACCAACTGTACAAAGAACTCGACTCAATTGCACATCATGAACTTTTCGTTTTCTACCTAGATTTCCAGAAAGCGTTTGATACAGTACCCCACCACAGCGTTGTTGCGAAACTGACCGAATCAGGGATCGGGGAAAAAGCGCTCAGATTAATAGCCAACTATTGCGACGACAGAAAACAAGTGTTCGCATTGGAACATCAAAGTCGAGCCTTCGTGACGTCACTAGCGGCGTACCGCAAGGTTCAATCCTGTGGCCTCTACTTTTTCTCGTCTATACAAATGATTTACCACAAAAAATCGAATACAGTCAAACCTAAGGTTATGCAAATGATTAAAAATTGCTCTCCAATAACAAACATGAACTTCAAATTGATCTCCAGAAATTAAATGAATGGTGCAATAACAACGAAATGCACCTCCATGAAAACAAATGCAAGATCCTCTGTTTCAAGAAAAAGTCGCTCTTTACAATAAAAAATGAAACTGTCAACATCTCGTCTCATCAAAAAGATATCGGAAAACAAGTTTGTGATAAATTCACTTGGAATCAAGACGCAAGCACACGAGCCTCCAAAACTCTTAAAGCAATTTAGTACCTCAGAAGAAATCTTCACAACAGAACTCTCCCTCAATTTAAATTAAACGCATACAAGGGTCACCTTGTACCAATTATATCCTACGCCTGTCAACTGAGGTATCCGTCTAAATGCGATCTAGTACTCATCGAAAGAATCCAAAAAATTGCGACGAAATGGATAATAGGTTCTTCTCTCACATATAAGGAACATTTAATCAAACTGAAAATTCTATTTCTATCTTTTTACTTCGAACTTCACAGCTTATTACTACTATGTGATCTCATAAACAATAAATACAACATTGTCATGGAAAAGTTTATACATTTCAACAACAACAATCGGACGAGACAAGGCACGAGATGTGAATTCAAACCTACGAAAAAACAATTATTCAAAAACGACGAAAATTTCTGGTCGAGAACAGCCTATCTCTATAATATTGTCAACAAACACACAGACCTTACAGACAACAAAAATATAAAATATCGGATCAGCGATATTTATTGAAAATTCTTTTTTAGAGTTTTTAGCGAAATTGACATGTGCACTTGGAGAATTTGCTGCCTGTGCAAAAACCGCAAACCTATTTCGAAACTATCTCATTTATAACGATTAATAAGGGTGCTTCAACCCATGCATTGCAGAAACCTGAACTAATACTACTAGTACTACAACCCCAATAATTTGCTTCAACTTGGAAATGATTTGCGTAAAATTAGATTTTCACAATGAAAAAAAAACGTACAACAAACCTAAACAAGCCTTCTTGGACAATGCAGTCTAGGTTGATGAACCAAGCAAAGTCTCTTGTATATCGTCACAAAAGCCAAATACACTTGAACAGCTCCAAACGTCCGTATTTGCGCTCCTCTTCATATTAAAAGAAATATTTTAGAAGGTATTATCCATAGGCTCTTTCGATCTACAATCAACTGACGCAGCCCTAAAACTCAATGATAATGTTTGGCGGAAAATCAAGATTCGGAAAATTGGTCGTCAGGCATTGTTAATCAGACAATTGAAAAAAATTTAGCTCACTCCAAAAATACCGCAAAAACAACAGCGGAGTGCAAGTCAAACGATAAGTTAAAACGAAAGGACATACCCATCATTTTCTTTCCTTATTGAGGCCAATTCAGCATTAGACTGAATGAAAAACTGCAAAAAGTAAAGCTTCTTGCAACGATCTACACAACACCGAAAATAAAACCCTGTTTGAGCCAACATGAAACGTCTTAAATTGTCTTGGATCAGCATCTTAAATAGTTCTAGGTATACGAAATAACATTTAATATACGCAATTCCACAAATCTCGAGTTAAATTGAAGAAACATAACTTGCAAACAATGAGAGTAGACAATGTCTCCTCCAAGACGTTAGACATGACAAGTGGTGATCCTCAAGGTTCTCTCTTGGGGCCGCTACTCTTCTGCTTTTTCGGGAATAATCTTCCAGCTGTCCTCAAGTTTGGCAATCCTTCTCTGTTTGCGGATGATTTCAAACTCTTGGCACACGGAAATCCTGAGGCAAAGATTCAATCTGACATTGAACAACAAGATGGAGTTGGCCCCAAATAAGTGTTCACGATTAGTCATTAAAGGACGTACACCCAATTTTCAATTGCCGAAGGCCCTCTACAGTCATCCAACTCGGTAAAAGACCTTGGTGTAGTTGTCAATACTTCGCTAACATGGTCTGAGCATTCAGAAAATCGATTTAAAAAGACCAACAATTTTTTTTTGTATTTGAAACAAAATCTGTCGATCATGGTGTAAGAAAAAGTCAAGATGTGTCTGTACAATTAACTGCTACTGCCAATTTTTACGTATGGAGCCCAGTTCATTCATGTGTCTCGATTGGACTCGCAAAAACTAGAGAAGTGTCGAAAGAAAGTACTGAAGTGGATAGCGATTAAACTCAATCTTAACTACGTAAAGCTGGACAATTTGAAAATAAAAACGCGGATGGCAGATATACAGCCTAATTGTTGGAATAATCTTAATAAATTGTTTCAGGTTTGACTGCCTCACAAAATTTTCCCAGGCTGAACATCAGAAAATGACGATTGAACAATCCACTGTATCGAGTGCATGGGTGTAGCAGGAGCCAATTGTCTGTCATGGGTAACTACGTGGCTGCCAAAGAAGACCACGATGGCATTCTTGGACCAACTCGTCCTATTTGGTTTTTGCACGGCCCAAGAAGTTTCCAAAATGAGAGCAAAAGATCAGCAGAGTGGTCAAAATGGTGTGAGTTAGAAGGTGGCGAGCTTCTTCAATGCAGACTCCATTTAGCAATACAGTAGTAGAGAAAACATCCGTTTTCGTGGCATTCTCGAGAAAGACAATGAGGTTCGTACCTAAAACTAATCGGTGAAGTGGATCAAGCCGGCATCAAAATCACGAAAGAGGATATCAGCGCTTGCAAGAAGCTTTCCAGCGGCAAGGATACTCGTCCTGAAATAACAAACATCGTCAATCGTTTTGGTTTATGACTCATAAAAAAATTTGCAAGATTCTGGCAGTATTGTCTATATCTTTGGTGATATAACCCTTGTACAAGCAAGAATTGCAAAGAACCTACTAGAACAGTTCGATATGAATGCGGTTGGTATGGTGAATGAGATATTTAGGTAATACTACAATAACAAGAATAAAGGTGCGCTCGGACTCGAAGAAAATTGTGTTCTAAAATAATGACTGATGCCTGCAAAACAACTCCTAGTTTCTTCTATGAAGCCCCTTTAAAAACTGCCATCAAAGCAAAAAAATTCAGTTTCTGAATTGATGAGTGCATAGAATCATATATTTAAATTTTTGCGGGAAACAAACCGTCGGCAGTTTGTCTATCCCAGACCTGGTTGTGCGGACATATCAACGAAAGATTTTTTGGTTTAGGGAATCTATCCCAATGTTCTCTCGTATCGGTAGCTCAAAAAATGATGGGTTAGACATCTACACCCATCAATCTCTGATTGTTTGGCAATTCAATTTTAAACATAACTCACTAAACATGGTTGCTGTGTAATGTACAAAGATGACGAAATCGTTCTATACTGTTATGTGTATTTATCAAACTTTCTCAACTGACAAAAAGTTTTCATAAATGATATGAGTTAGTTTCTGAATGATCTAACAAAATACACTGCGCCAATTTTTAAACTCGTTACAAAGTGTGTTGTATCTCAAGGTTCTATCTTAGGACAATTATTGTTCATCACATATTTAAACGATTTTACCAGGATACATGCGCTGGTGAATAACTAAAAAGTACTGTTTAAGGCAGAGATCACTCACGTCAGCCATACAAAAACTGAGGCGTGTTGTTAGTTTTCATTTAACATATGTTGACCTTTTAAATATAATGTCTATCAGTACTGTAACAAACATTCCATACCTTCAATGGTAATGTAATAAAGTAGCTGTCCTTTGATAGGAATACCCAAAGAAAAGTACAAAAAGGATACCAAATTTGCATAAAAAATGGTTGCCATAATTAACAGCTAATTTTCTGATTATAGGTTATCCATAATTTTTAGGGTGGTTGTTTCACTAGCTCAATAATTGGTTGTGCTACATTGTTACAATTAGTTTTCATAAAAATTTCTTGCAACCAATTTTTTTTGTTTTGAAAAAATAAACAGAAGGTTATCTGAATATCTTTTTTTGAAAAAAAAACATTTCCATTTCTTAATGTCATTTCTAAAATTTAGAAGTTCGAATTCCTATTTAATGTGCTAACCGAACCAACAGAGGAAGTTTAAACGTTGCAGGTTCCATTGGGTTGAATTTACCACTTCATGGCATATAAAGTACTACATAGCAATAAATTAATGATTACCTAATTTAAAAGTGAAGCAATTTTTAAAATTGAGCGAATTTCAAAAATGAAGCACTATTTGGATGTCTGTAAATTGTTGTTTCAGATTTTTAGCAAGAGCTGCAGACATCACTTTGAAATATTGTCCACTTAAAATAATGCCTAAATATCGAGGTTAAAAAAATTTCGGCAAAGTATCAAATTGAAAGTCATCTGAACATCGGAAAAACGTCAGCAAATACAAATTCAACTTTGCCTGCTCTTTAAATGACTAATTCGTTCATTTTCTGATTCTTTCCCGCTCATAATAGAACATTTTCATCAATGCTTGTTGTTGTAGTAGTAGATTTACGGCAACTGCTGTTATTGCTGAAGGGAGTGATACGTCCTAGTGGTTAAAATTTCAAACAACGTCCATTTAGTTTAAAATCACTCCAGTGTCAGCCCTCCAATATTTAAAGGTAGATACTTAAGCTCCTACTCAAACATAAGTAGCAGTCACAAAAGTTTACTTTAAATGTAATGGTCACTTGCACTGTCAAAAAGACGATTTGACAATTGGGACTTCCCTGGCAGTTATCCTTGCCAATATTTTTGGCAGTTATCTTCAAAACTTTCGAAGAAAAACTTTGTAATAACTAGGATGAACTTGAAACAAAAATCTCTAACAAAAAATTCCCAATACTTAAAAAAGTGGTTGAAATAGCAAGGTCTTCGAGTGCGAAAAATTTGGGAACTGGTATCACAAAATGTCAAAAAGTAAGGAGCAGTACGAAAAAATGCAGGACGTTGTTTGGAATTGCTTTGAATGCGAAAACTCGTCAACGAATAGCCAAACTAAAAAAAGAAAACGCAAGATATCTAGACAACATAATTTGCATAGTTGAAGACAACATCAATAATTTGCTTCAACTTGGAAACGATTTGCATAAAATTAGATATTCACAATGAAAAAAAATGGACAAAAAACACAAACAAGATTTCTTGGATAAGTTGGTCTAGACTGATGAAGCAAGCAAAGTCTTTTTTATATCGTCACAGAAGCCAAAGACAATGGAACAATTCTAAGTGTCCGTATTTGCGCTCCCTTCATATTAAAAGAAATATTGTAGAAGGTATTATCCATAGGCTCCTTCGATCTACCAGCAATTGACGCAGCACTAAAACTCATTGATAATATATGGCAAAAAATCAAGATTCGGAAAATTGGTCGTCAGGCATTGTTAATCAGACAATTGAAAAAAACTTAGATCACTCTAAAAATACCGCAAAAACAACAGCGGAATGCATGTCAAACGATAAGCTAAAACGGAAGGACATACCCTTCATTTTCTTACCTTATAGAGGCCAATTAAGCATTAGATTTAAAGAAAAATTGCAAAAGTATTGCATCTTGCAATGATTTACACAACACCGAAACTAAAACCCTGTTTGAATCAACATGGAAGTCTTAATTTTTTTTGGATCTGCATCTAAAATAGCTCTAGATATACGAAATAAAATGTAATGTACGCAATTTCACGAATGGCGAGTTAATTTGCAGACACATAACTTGCAGACATAGTGAGAGAAGACAATGTTTCCTCCAAGACGTTAGACATGACCAGTGGTGTTCCCCAAGGTTCTCTTTTGGGGCCGCTACTGTTCTGCATTTTTTTGAATGATCTTCCAGCTGTCATCAAGTTCGGCGATCCTTCTCTGTTTGCGGATGATTTCAAACAATTGGCACACGGAAATCCTGAGACAAAGATTCAATCTGACATCGAACAAGTTGCACGATGGGTGAAAGAAAACAAGATGGAGTTGGCCCCAAATAAGTGTTCACGATTAGTCATTAAAGGACGTACACCCAACTTTCAATTGCCGAAGGCCCTCTACAGTCATCCAACTCTGTAAGAGACCTTAGTGTAGTTGTCAATACTTCGCTAACATGGTCTGAGCATTCAGAAAATCGATTTAAAGAGACCAACAATTTATTTTTGTATTTGAAACAAAATCTGTTGATCAAGGTAAAAGAAAAAGTCAAGATGTGTCTGTACAATTAACTGCTACTGCCAATTTTTACTTATTGAGCCCAGTTCATTCATAAGTCTCGATTGGACTTGCAAAAACTAGAGAAGTGTCAAAAGAAAGTACTGAAGTGGATAGCGATAAAACTCAATCTTAACTACGAAAAGCTGGTTAATTTGAAAATAAAAACGCGGATGGCAGATATACAGCCTAATTGTTGAAATAAACTTAGAAAATTGTTTCGGGTTTGACTCTCTCACATAATTTTGCCAGGCTCAACATCAGAAAATGACGATGGAGCAATCCACTGTATCGAGTGCATGGGTGTAGCAGGAGTCAATTGTCTGTCATGGGTAACTACGTGGCTGCCAAAGAAGACCACGATGGCATTCTTGGACCAACTCGTCCTATTTGGTTTTTGCATGGCCCAAGAAGTTTCCAAAATGAGAGCAAAAGAACAGCTTCTGGTCAAAATGGCGTGAGTCAGAAAGTGGCAAGTTTTTTCAATGCAGACTCAATGAAGCAATACCGTAGGAGAAAAGACATCGGTATTCGTGGTATTCTCGAGACAGACAATGAGAATCTTACCGGAAAATAATTTGTGCAGTGGATCAAGCCTGCATCAAAATCAAAAAAGAAGATATCAGCGTTTGCCAGAAGGTTTCCAGCCGCAAGATTACTTGTGTCAAAATATCAAACATCGTCAGACGTTTTCGTTTATGACTCATAAAAAAATTTGCAAGATTTTTGCAGTATTGTCTATATCTATAGTGATATAACCCTTCTACCAGCGAAAATTGCAATGAACCTACATGAGCAGTCCCATATCAATGCGTTTGGTATGGTCAATGAGAGATTTATGTAATACTACAATAACAAGGACAAAGGTGCGTTTGGACTCGCAGAAAAACATGTTCCTTAAATATTGACTGTTGTGATTCCTGCAAAACAACTCCTAGTCTCTGCTATAAGGCCCCTTTAAAAACTGCAACCAAAACGAAACGAGTCAATTTTTGGTAGGAGATGAGTGGATAGTACAAATAGTTGTGCGAACAAATCAACAAAAGATTGTTCGGTTACAGGGAATCTAGCCCAAATTTCTCCCATTTCGGCAGCTCAAAAAATGATTAGATAGACATTTACACCCATTGATTTCTGAATGTTTGGCAATTGAATTTTCAGCATAACCCACTAAAGCCCGTTGCTGTAAAATGTTCAAAAGTTGACGAAATTGTCCTATATAGTTGTCTGTATTTATCGAACTCACTCAACTGACAAAAAGATTTCATAAATGATATGAGTTTGCTTTTGAATGATTTTAGAAAATATACTGCGCCAAGTTTTAGCTCATTACAAAGTGTAATGTAACTCAAGGCTCAATCTTAGGACAATTAATGTTACATATAACCATTTACCTTAACATCCTCTGAGGATATGCAAAAACCAATAAATGGTTAAAACAGTTCCAAGAAAGTTCAATTGTTTGTGGAGTTGTTTGAGAGTTTAGAAAGTTTGAAAGATTTAATGTGAAAAAAAATTTGAATCTCACTTGTAATGAGTTCACAAGCAAATTGCTGTCATTTGTTTTCTCCCGCATAAAGGTTTTGTTATCTTCAAAAACCAAGAAAACTATTGAAAAAGACTGAATTATTCCATCTGCCAGTAAACATTTTGACTTAATGGAACCAAAGAACACCTTATCCATCATTGGCCCTCGAAATATCAAAATATAATTTTTCGGAGCTTTTCCGCTTGTGCCCCGCCCCCAGCTTAGTGGGCCCATTTTATTTGCACCTCCCCCCAGATGCACGTGGCATTTTCTTAAATAATAATTTACTATGTACGCGCTCTGTAACTGGGGGGCGCAAAACGTACTGGGGGGAGGGCACAAAACAAAAAAAATGCAATTTTTCCGTATGCTATTTTGATTTTGACTGTAACTAAAGTTGGGCGATATGCTATAGGATTACTCAACTGAAGGGTTATAATGAATAGACTTAGTCGTACTCTAGCAAAGTTGAGTAGTTACCAAAATTGCGATTCGATGAGCAAAATCCTGACTTTAGTATTTTGTGCTTACCCGCGGAGCGGGTTTACAAAGAGAATTGTTCAACTGATAATGAATTGCGAAACTTGAAAAGTGAACTGAAGTGCTTATAAACAAATCTCGAATGCATGATCAGACATGTCTCATCACGAAGCGGGAAACCAAGAAAGGAAGTATTAAACTGATCATAAGATAAGAATTGAACAAAGTATGAACTAAATGATGAAGGGCAAATAAGTTGAACTAATTTAAAAGCAGCGTCTAAAAATGTACTGCATCAGATAAATAGCAAAGAATGATAACCTTAGCTATCACATACCCCTTGGATTGACATTAAAAAATGTGACAAAGGCAATTTTTGTATGTGTAAAATAATAAGAATATAAATAATACAAATTAATATTTGGTCCCCGGTAAAATAAAAAGTAACAATATATGTACTGGTTATCATAGCTAGAAAACAGATACTATTAAATTAAAAAGTTTGTTATTAAGGCAGTTTGAATTAGGATTCAGTTTCTCTTCTCGCCATTCATCCATATCTTGACTTTTGGCTTCAAATACCGTCAGGGAGTGTACCAGCGTCGGGGTATCAATATCCAGGAGTGATGGATCTCGTGGGCCGGGTGGCGAAACTTCTCTTATTCTTGGGGAGATGTTGAGTTCGGCCGGCTGCTGATCTGCAATATGCTGCACAGTTTCGACAATTGACTCAGGTGGGGGCTGATAATTCTCAAGTTCACCCACTCTGCGTGGACGTGGACGTTTGGGAGGTGCTGCGATCGCCGAATCGGGTGATGAATTTTTGAAGCCATAATATGAAGGGCTGCAACGATTTCTGTCTGACAATCTTTGTGGTTGCTTAGTAGCAGTTGTAGTTGCAGTCGATGTTGTTGGTTGTTCGCTATGCGAAACAGTACTCTCTTCTTGCTGCTGGTTGAGAATGGCAAGAAAGTTAGGGATTTTTGGAACCGGCCTCGCATCGCGCGTGATAAGTTTGATTTTGAATGTGATACCCCGCTAGCGGATCACGTTTGCAGTGTTTCATCTTCTTGTCCCCTTTTTGCTTCCTTGAAAGTTCTTCGATATTGCTGTGGATAAGTTCCTACACCAATTTTTCATCAGATCGTGGTCCTCTACGTCCGCTTACACTTTTTGTGGAATTTGTTTCTCCAGTTGTGTCCCGATTTTGGCTATGTTGCTATTTCTAACTGTAACCACGGGTTTTCCAGGCTCTTTAATTGTTCATGTTGTCGGACTGATTTTGAGGATCTTAGAAACAGGAGCAAGCACCTCGTATAGACCCTCTAAATTTTTCTTAGAGCGCCGCTTGCTGTGTATATTCCTTGCCAGTTTCAATTCTACAGCCCGTTCCTTCAGAGGAAGTGATCAAGTGGCCTTTGTCCTTAAAAAACGAGATTTGCCATCCGTGCTTGTTCGCTCTCTGTTTTTGGCTTCCTGCGATGCGCGGGTCATTTCGATTTTGACCTCAATGTCGCTGCGATAGCCATTAACCCACTTGTCATTGGTAACTATTTCCTCTGGCATAACTGTGTCCTCATCTAAATAGTAGTTTACAATGTTTTCATATGTGAGATTAGACAATTTAGGCTGAGTTGATATCATGCTCAGCGGGGTATTAGGTTTTCTCCCGAAGTGTGCTTCGAAGGGCAAGATCTTTGTTGTTTTCTGCTTACATAGATGCAATTGGTGAATTTTTATCTTTAATGCATTCTTTACATGAAAGGCGTTATTACACGATTTTTCTTCTTTGCAAGTCTATTTTAATTGTTTGAATGAGTCTTTCTACCAAGCCACTAGCACGATGATTGTTAACTGGAGCTTCAATTATATCAATATTATTTTTGTTACAGAAGGTCTCTACTTGATTACCAACTGAACATTTTGCTTGATCCAATCGAATAGATCGTGGAATTCCTTGATTTTCAATATACATGTCCAAAAAATTTAGAATACTTAGTCCGTTGGCTTCGTCTTAAAAACATGCAGTAGGGTATTTAGAAAAACGATCAATGGTAGCCAGGAAGTAAACTTCATTACCCTTTTTATCAAAAATTGGACCCCAAAATCAATTTGGATTTCTTGATTTGGTTCAACACACGATACATGGGGATGAAATGGCGTAGCGGGAATAAGAGATTTAAGGTTCTTACTAATCACTGTGCAGGGCTTGCACTCGGTAGCTTTTAATGTAAGTTCTCGGTGCATGTATGGCCACCAGCAATGCGTGGCCATGCATATTATACCCCACGTGCCCGGATGGCTTGAATGAATGTCTTCAATCATTTGATATAGGGACATTTCCGTCTATGAACACGAACACGTACATGAAGATCTCTCCAAAATGAATGAATGTATGGATTTAGAGTTTTAAGATGGCTTTCGTTATTCGTTAATATACAATCCCGTACCTCATTTAACACTGCGGTCTTGGTTGTTAACGATGCAATGAGAGACTTACTAAAGAACTTGGTCACAATGTAGTCGAACGTTGGAACTTGTGGGCTGGGCGTAAGAGGGGTATTGACATTAGAGGAGAGGGCCGGAGATGTCGGTGTTGTTATTTGCGGGGAGCTTGCTGTGCGGCTATTGCTTGGCAAACTGGAGCGGTGAACTGCGGGGCGGGTTGTCTTTTGATTCGAATTTAGTTGATTTGAGGTGCGGGAAACGTCATTAGAACGAACTCGAGTGATGCGTTTTTTAGAAGGCATATTGTTATTGGTTTTGCTGATATAGTTTATTTCATAGAAGAATTTAGATGACAACGAATTTTTTGAGTTGGAAATGAACGACTGACTTGTAGGATGATTTAAGGCAAAAAGCACTGATTTTGTTTGTGGGTGGTGACTGTCAGAGATATTTGTGGAATGTTCCTAATTGGCGGGAATTTAGATTGAATAATTTGAGTTTCGCGCGGCGCGAAAGCTAATTCATTCCAATTTCGGAATAATTGTTTATACTTATTTGTATTTCGCCTGGCAAGAGAAGTGTTAAGTGGTAATTTTGACGAAAGATCTACATATTTTAATAGTTTAAATTACAATTAGTATTTCGCGGAGCGGAGAAATTGTAAAAACCATGCTTGTGTAATCGTGCTGCATGTGCGCTAATTAAGTTTATCGCCATACTGTTGACCTCAATTTTAGGTGTGATTTGCAAGGCAGGATCATTTGTTTTCAATAGTTGATGTAAATGAGGCGCAGGTCTTGTAGTATTCAATTCAAGTGAAATAATAGATACAGAAATTATTTTTAATTTGGCAACAATAAATTCCTGGTCATACGCAGAGACTTTTTTAGCTTTTTGATTCGGGCGTCTAGAAATGTACTCAACTATACCCATTTTTGCACCTGGCAGATGTTCAATATCAAATTGAAATGGGATTAAACTATCAACCCAGCGAATTAATCTACTATTGTATGATTTATTTGATGTCAGCTATTCAAGTGCCGCTCCAAGACCGGAACAGGACGCATCACATTTTACGCGTGTTTCGAGTTGCGGGTTATAGTGACTATTTTCGGTAGCGTTCGCGATTTGATTCTTTATTTCGTTGAAACAATTTTTGTGCTCCTCTATTCAGATGAACTTTGATGTCTTTTTTTAGTAAAGGGTGGAGGGGATGACTAATTTGAGCAAGGTTTGGAATAAATTTACCAATGTAGTGAACTGACCCCAGAAAAGAATGGAGTTTCTTTAGGGTTTTCGGAGCTTCAAGAACTAAGGTCGGAGATGTTTTACTTTTGAGCGGCGAGATACCCGATTGGGAAATATGATACCCTAGCCAATAGATTTCTAACTTTCCGAAGTAACATTTTGGAATGTTCTTCCAAGATTTTCATCATCTAGTCGTTTAAGACAGTTCATGACATAGCATTTATGTTCTTCCAAAGACCCTTTGCTTACAAATTTGTCTAAGAAACAATAGGTATTCTTTAGGCCAATTAGGGTATAATCCATTGTTTTTTGAAACTCTGTTGGCATATCTGTTAACCCGTAAAATCCTGTTTAAAGTGTAAGTATCGGTCATATCACTGCTAATCATGTTAAAATTACAATGATTTGCCCTGTTAATATCCATTTTTATTTGACTGTATGCGTACTTCAAATCTAGTGTAGAAAAATAAGTTGTGTTTTGCGACGCGGGAGCACTAATTTGCTGAGAAATGAATTCGATAAGTGTGTCGATATTCGGCATTTGATACTTGTTCTTTGGAATGGCTTTATTTAACAATTTTGAATCTAGCGCAAGCTTGATCATTTGATCTTTTTTTACGGTGACCACTATTGGTGATCTGAAATGTTTATCAGGGCAACTAAAAAGTTTTATTATAGGTTTTTCGTTAAATAATTTCTTAAGTTCGTTATTGACTTTATTTTTTAAGTTGATTGGATTACGTCTACCTTTTTGATGTCTAGGTTGAAAGTCTTTGTGAAATTTAGAATTAGCCACATGATTTTTAGATCTTCCGATGCGAGATATCGGTTCTGGAAAGTTTTTGCGATTTGTTCTTTAAATTCTGGCGAAGAAGAAATGTTGTTGACGCAATTACCTTTACGAGATGTAGATTGTGTCACTGCTAATCCGAGTTAATCAAACAAGTCACGGCCAATTTGAGATTTTAGTCCATCAGCTACGACGGTGAATTTTGCTGAATCACAAGTCCATCTGTTTTTTGTGATTGGAGAATGTATCTTTCCTTCGACCTGGATTGGCACATTCGAGAAAGTCCGAAATTGTGGAAACGCCTTTTCGTTGATCCACGAAGCGCAAGGACTCTTTTGTACCAATTGCGATGCGAGTGATTGATTGAGAATACTATATGCGCATCCGGAGTCCAACAGCAAGGTAGTATTTATATTATCGATCTTGATGGGCATGTTCAGAGCTTCAACTTTCTTTACTGCTTTCTCAATTACCGCAACCGTATTATCCTCCCCGCTAATGTAGTCCGAGTCATGGAGCTTAGCTGGTTGTAGAAAATTCACTGAAGATTCTGGATGCGGTTCTTCTTCCACAACGTTTAAAGTCTTCTTCTTATAATTTTGTGGTTTTGCGTTTTTTTTTGTTTCCTGCAAATTTTTGCAATATGTTTTAAGAGTCCACAGTCGTTGAAAGTTTTGCATTTTGCAAGAAATTTGTCGCGATGATTCCGAAGCGAAATTCCACCACAATTTGAATGAAATAGTGTGAAGCAGTTGTTCGCTCTTGGAAGATTATTCGGTTTCTGCCAATTCGGGTTTCGAGAGCTATTAGGGAATTGTACTGCGTTGATACTAGCCGGGATGACAATCTTGTTGTGCTCCTTAATTTGATGTTCATCGCGCATCCCAAGTGCCATGTTGACTGCTAGCTCTAAGGCCTGACACGGTTAAACTGTCTGTTTGAGAAGTTCTTTTTGAATTTCAGGGTCAATCAAGTTAATGATGAAGACATCGCGTATCAAAGTTTCTTCTTTATTTTTGAAGTAGCACTTTTCTGCTAATTCTTTTAGTTTAACGTAGAAGTGTTCTACCGTTTCTCCCCGAAGTTGTTTTGTAATTAGGAAAATGGGACGATCAAAAGTTTTGTAACGAGGACAGATGAATGCCTCTTCCACGATCTTCCAGAATTCTGCAGTAGTAAGGGTATCGATCATGATGTGCGGGTTTTTGCAGTTGGGAATGCGACCTCCCTCCAATCCGATGCTTAGGTAGAGTAGCGACACGGTTTTGCGATCCACAAGTGACCATGGTTGGTCACCCAACATTAAACCAACTTCAATTAGACGTTGGCATTTTTTTGCCAATTCATCTTTTGCTGCGCATTGCGAGCATTTCTTTCTCTCTCCGATTGTGCCGAAGAGCCGACTATAGTTTCTTCGTTTATTGGTTTGAGAGGGAGGTCCACTATCTCGGGTTTGGGTCCATTTCGGGTTTCGAGAATGATGTTCTCTTTTGCCAATAGTTCCAATTTATGTTGCACTCTCCATTTCTCACAGCGAAGAGGAAGGTCGGGTGTTGGTTTGTCCCAGAAAGCGTCTATTCCGAGAGGTGTACGCTTAGCTGCTGACTGCGCCATGTCGTACTCTTTTTAAGTTGAGTAGTTACTCGCGATGCGGGTGCGTTTACTATTACGAAAATTGTGATTCGCGGAGCAAAGTCATAACTTGAGAATTTTATGCCTACAGGCGGAGCGGGTTTACAAAGAAAATTGTTCAACTGATATTGAATTGCGAAACTTGAAAAGTGAATTGAACTGCTTATAAGCAAATCTAGAATGCGTGGTCAGACATGTCTGATCACGAAGAGGAAAACCAAGAAAGGAAGTATTAAACTAATCATAAGATAAGACTTTAACAAAGTATAAACTGAATGATGAAGAGCAAAAAAATTGAATTAATTTAAGAGCATACTATAAAAATGTACGGCATCAAATAAATAGCAACTTCCTTGGATATCACAGACCGCAAAGAATCTACCTTATATTTGTTTCTTTCACATGTTATATGGTTATTGGCACTCAATTTCTAAATGCCAAAAGATTCCCCGGCCGAAGCGCAAGGACTCTTTTGTACCACTTGCGATGCGAGTGATTGATTAAGAATACAATATGCGCTTTTGGAGTCCAACAGCAAGGTAGTATTTGTAATATCGATCTTGATGGGCATGTTCAGGGCTTCAACTTTCTTTACTGCATTCTCAATTACCGCAACCGTATTATCCTCCCCGCTAATGTTGTCCGAGTCATGAAGCTTAGCTGGTTGTAGCTTAGCTTGTCATGGAGCTTAGCGAGTCATGGAGAATAGCAACTTCCTTGGATATCACAGACCGCAAAGAATCTACCTTATCTTTGTTTCTTTCACATGTTATATTGTTATTTGCACTCAATTTCTAAATGCCAAAAGATTCCCGGGTCGAAGTGTCGCCGCTAAAAATTGCTAAAAGATTTAAGATTTGCGTTGAAAGAAATTTTTTCACCGCTACCAGCAGAATGCGGTGGAAAAAATTTCTTCAGCGCTACCAGCAGAGTGCGGTGAAAAGAATTTCAGCGCTACCACAAAATTGCGGTGAAAAAAAATTTCACCACTTCAATCGCAAATCACTTAAATACGCTTATGTTGAATTAAGAGGAATTAGTGAAGTAAGTGACAGATGGGGCAGTAGAATAAGAAGTTGTTGACATGCAGGAAGTGAGAGGTTCGAACCCGTGTACGGCACTTTCTGTTTTGTAAGAAATCTGGTGAATGCGGTAAGTTTTTTCACCGCTAGAAACCGCAAAATTTCACCGCATTCAAAGCTAAAAGATGCGGGCGCTTTACGTTCAAAAAAACTTTTTTCCCTGCTAATTGTAGATTTTTTTTACCAAACCTCGACCCGAGTAGTAGAAAGATTGGCCGTCCCCTCCCACCACCATTTTAGTGGTCAGATGAACCCCCTACCCCAATCATTGTAAACATACCGTAAGGGGGGCTATGATTTTGCGGGGGGCTACAATGCTAAAGACCAAAAAGGTTATCAAACTGCAACACAGACAAAGTTCTAAATATATTGCACAAGGGACGACGAGCGTTTATTTCGGTTTGGGAAAACGAAATGAACGTTTACCTCCATTGGCCTAAAATGGAAAATACTTCCAAACAAATGTGGTTATTGTTAGTTCGGCGGTAAGCGCATTTCGCAAAATTTTAAACCGTTAACGGTTTAATTTTAAAGATTACTAAAATGATGGATTATACAGCAATTTATATGCCGAACAATGTCTTGTGGTGTGCGCGCACCTAAAAAGATGAATGGTGGAAAACACAGACTGCAATTTCCAATTAGGGCACCGCATTTTCATTTTCGAAATTTGTGAGTACATTTTGGACGTACAATGTGTTAAGATAGAAAAAGTGAAACGTGGTTACAAACTTAATCGCAAAATTTGGTACAGGTAGACGCTGGCAACAAGTTCAAGAATACACCCCACACTGGAAAAAAATAAGGTAATTCTTAAGGTAAAAAATAAATTCAAATTTACCATATCCCTATCGTAATATGAGTTAAAGTAAAAATTTACCGTAATGGTTTTAAAGTAATTTTACCTTAACTTTCATTTTTAACGTATCGATGACGAAAATGAATGGTTTCAATAAAATTGGCAACTAATTATTTTTTCTGTCAAAATCAAGAACTTGGGAATGTGTTTTTCAGCAAAGCTAAGGTAGGGCAAAAAAACCGGGAAACGGGACGTAATTAGGAAAACGGGACGATCAAAAGTTATGTAACGAGGACACATGAATGCCTCTTCCACGATCTTCCAGATTTCTGCAGTAGTAAGGTTATCGATCATGATGTGCGGGTTTTTGCAGTTGGGAATGCGACCTCCCTCCAATCCGATGCTTAGGTAGAGTAGCGACACGGTTTTGCGATCCACAAGTGAACATGGTTGGTCACCCAACATTATACCGACTTCAATTAGACGTTGGCATTTGTTCTGCCAATTCATCTTTTGTTGCGAATTGCGATCATTTCTTTCTCTCTCCGATTGTGCCGAAGAGCCGACTATAGTTTCTTCGTTTATTGGTTTGAGAGGGAGGTCCACTATCTCGGGTTTGGGTCCAAGTCGAATCGAGAATGATATTCTCTTTTGCCAATAGTGCCAATTTATATTGCACTCTCCATTTCTCACAGCGAAGAGGAAGGTCGGGTGTTGGTTTGTCCCAGAAAGCGTCTATTGCGAGAGGTGTACGCTCAGCTGCTGACTGCGCCATGTCGTACTCTATTTAAGTTGAGTAGTTACTCGCGATGCGGTTTTGTCTACTATTACGGAAATTGCGATTCGCGGAGCGAAATCATGACTTGAGAATTTTATGCTTACTCGCGGTGCGGGCTTACAAAGAAAATTGTTCAACTGATATTGAATTGCAAAAATTGAAAAGTGAATTGAACTGCTTATAAGCAGATCTAGAATGCGTGATCAGACATGTCTGATCACGAAGAGGAAAACCAAGAAAGGAAGTATTAAACTGATCATAAGATAAGAATTTAATAAATTATGAACTAAATGATGAAGAGCAAAAAAATTGAATTATTTAAGAGCATACTATAAAAAAGTACGGCATCAAATAAATAGCAAAGGATGATATCCTTCGATATCACACACCGCAAAGAATCTGCCTTATTTTTGCTTCTTTCACATGTTAATTCATTATTGGCACTCAATTTCTAAATGCCAAAAGATTCCAGGGGGTCGAAGTGTCGCCGCTAAAAATCGCTAAAAGATTTAAGATTAGCGTTGAAAGAAATTTTTTCACCGCTATAAGCAGAATGCGTTGGAAAAAAATTCTTCAGCGCTACCACAAAAATGCGGTGAAAAAAAATTTCACCACTTTAATCACAAATCGCTTAAATACGCTTATATTGAATTAAGAGGAATTAGTGAAGTAAGTGACAGATGGGGCAGTAGAATAAGAAGTTGTCGACATGCAGGAGGTGAGAGGTTCGAACCCGTGTACGGCACTTTCTGTTTTGTAAGAAATCTGGTGAATGCGGTAAGTTTTTTCACCGCTAGAAACCGCAAAAGTTCGCCGCATTCAAAGCTAAAAGATGCGGGCGCTTTACGTTCAAAAAAAGTTTTTCCCCCGCTAATTGTAGATTTTTTTTTTACCAAACCTCGACCCGAGTAGTAGAAAAATTGGCCGTCCCCTCCCACCACCATTTTAGTTGTCAGATGACCCCCTACCCCAATCATGGTAAACATACCATAATGGGGGCTATGATTTTGCGGGGGGCGGGGGGCTTCAATGCTAAAGACCAAAAAGATTATCAAACTGCAACACAAACAAAGTTCTAAATATATTGCACAAGGCACGACGAGCGTTTATTTCGGTTTGGGAAAATGAAATGAACGTTTACCTCCATTGGCCTAAAATGGAAAATACTTCCAAACAAATGTGGTTATTGTTAGTTCGGCGGTAAGGGCAATTCGCAAAATTTTAAACCGTTAACGGTTTAATCTTTAAAGATTACTAAAATGAAGGATTATACAGCAATTTATATGCCGAACAATTTCTTGTGGAGTGCGCGTCCCCAGAAGTTGAAAAGTGGAAAGCACAGACTGGAATTTCCATTTAGGGCACCGCATTTTCATTTTCGAAGTTTGTGAGTACGTTTCGGACGTACAATGTGTTAAGATAGAAAAAGCGAAACGTGGTTACAAATTTAATCGCAAAATTTGGTACCGGTAGACGCTGGTAACGAGTTCAAGAATACACCCCACACTGGAAAAAAATAAGGTAATTCTTAAGGTAAAAAATAAATTCAAATTTACCATATCCCTATCGTAATATGAGTTAAAGTAAAAATTTACCGTAATGGTTTTAAAGTAATTTTACCTTAACTTTCATTTTTAACGTATCGATGACGAAAATGAATGGTTTCAATAAAATTGGCAACTAATTATTTTTTCTGTTAAAATCAAGAACTTGGGAATGTGTTTTTCAGCAAAGCTAAGGTAGGGCAAAAAAACCTTAACATTTCAAGTTGATCAAGGCAATTTTTCAGGTAAATTTACCGTAAGTTTTTTACCCTAAATTCACCCAAAGACACAGCAAAAATCCTGGTTTGAAACTGATGATCGTGATCAACCAATGAGATCACTACAAGAGAAGTACTTAACCACCAAACTGCTTCAAAAAGTTGCCAATTCTGGCAGAATCTTTTGAGACAATGAGAGAAGCTTGAGAAAATTGAGGTGAATAAAACTATTCACAAAAGAATTAATTAAAAAGGAAATTTTTCACTTCGAAATATTTGCAATATTTGCAAAATGCAAGTTTTGTCAACCAATATAATGTTTTTAGTAACAAAAAATGGCGTCAGATAATAGTTTCAATTAAAGAGAGTATTTTTTTCACAAAACAGCACTTTGGAATCTGAATTTCCAAAATAAAGTAATCTTACAAAAGGAGATAGCTGGATAAATGGCAAGAGGTTGCACTTATTTCAAACTATTGTAAAAGAATTCTCGTCTGGACTTCAAAAGCTAAACCAGTGTATGAAATTTTTCTCAGTAACAAATACAATATACTTTCTAAATTTGCCCAAATCCGTATCCACTTGCATTATATACCAATAACCCAGACACAAAAATATCAAATTTTTTGTCCGTAGGACCAAATCCGGAAATTTTTAATCAGCAATCAATTCTAAAATAAATACATAAACAGGCACATCTTCAAAAAATGTGAAAACAAGTATGAAAAACTTTCCGGATCACAAAAACTAAAGCCGTTTGAGTTTTTGGTCTCAAAAATGGCCGTCCTGCCATCAGTTTTGCAAAAAAGGTTCTTCTCCTCTCGAAACTGATTGAAAATGTGTCAAAAAAATTTGAAAGAAAATGGAAGACCTTTAACTACAGAGAAAGACTTATCTTATGTTGAGAGCTATTGAAATCTTTACCAAACCCAACAAGCAGAAAGACAGCAAAATTATCGATGGCCTGAGCGATAGAGCAGACTAAATCTTTAAGTGCTAATGAGGGTTTATTTTACTTTTAATGTCGATTCTAACATTATCATTTTTTTTAGATAAAAATAAAACGAAAAACCGCATTAATACTAAAACATAATAATTGTTTACAAAGTAATCAGAAAGAAGTTGTCACGGTTTATCCGTTGAATAATCTTTAATTTGACAGTTTTTCTACGAAACAGTAGAAAATTTCCAGAGACAAAAATAGATGATTAAATCGCAATGTTCAATTTATGGACACAGGAAGCTCGGGCGAATGCCAAAGATTATGTTCTTGAGTTTCATTGTTTTAATAGCACGGAACAAAAAAATACTCTGAGTAAAAAAAGCGCACTTACGACAACATAAATCTACTTTTTTTCTCCCAATCAGTATCCTTTCACATCGTATACAAATAAGCCAGACGATAAATTATACAACAGTTTTACAATACAAACAAGCAGTGTCTTATAGCCAAAATCTTAAATATAAATCAGTGATCATTTCTATTAAAAAATTGTATAATCTGATACATCCTCGAAAGAGCAGGCACAATGCAAAAATTTTTGAAATTTAAAACGATTTAAAACAAACTGTGATCTACTCCGTTTAGAAAAATTAAATAAAAAAATCATTTAAGCTAATCTACACTTAAAGTATTTGAAGCCGTGTCTGCCTAAATTTGTGTTTATTTTTTTAAAAAATCTCTCCAAATTGCCCTGGCTAGACAGTGACCCTTGCTAACTAATAAGAAATCACATTAAACTCAATTCAACGAAACAAGTGTGAATTTCTGTCGCAATCCGTATCCTATTACATCATGTACCGAGATCTCCGGCAAAAAACTGTTGAAAAATTATACAATTCAGAGTTACAGTATATTGCATCCCATAATAATGAACCGTCATTTCACAGCAAGTTTATACAACCTGGCACAAATTAATTGCATTTTAAAGAAGTGCATTTTAAATAACTTTGAAAACACAAAAAAATGTAAAAGAATTCGTTGAAACAGTGGTCATGCTCTCATGTTGCCAGAAAAGCTATGCGAGTCTGTGTTTAGAAGATTTAAAACAAAGATTTTGTCAACGTCTCTTAAAATTGAAATAAAAGGTAAAATTTAAAAATGAAGATAAACCACAACTATTACATGACAATGTAGAAGGCTGAACTAATTACCAATCAATCAGTAACAAAAGAAAAGTTGGATGACAACCTTCCAAAACAGCAAAAACCATCAAGATTTATCATCAAGTTAAAATTTTGTCCAAAAAATTGTTGCCTCTACTCATTGAAGAAATTGCCATGCAAGTCTCCTGAGTCCTTGTTTCTATTGTGAAACAAAAACACAGAAAAAGCGTCGCAAAAGTTCTAATTACTTGCATTTTTCTAACGAATGGCTTTTCGGTCGATTTTCATAATCCATTCAGCAAACTATGCCAGTAGATTCTACCTATTGTGCATAAATAACATGGTATAAAGCAAAAAAGAAAAAGATAAACGACGAAAATGCATAACATGATCTGCATTATACATTTTCCCTTATCTTTCAACCGAAAATTTGATTTATTGACGTAGTTTTTGAGAGTATTTTTTACGTTCTCTGAAATGTTCAGCGCTTAGCTAACCAAAAGTATGAACTAGTTGCTAAACAGAAGTAGGTATGTTCATAAAAATAATAATAATTCAATTAAAATAATAATAATTATATGATAATTGGGTAACTAAAACACAAAGATCAACCGACGCAAAACCCACCCTTGAGTAACACTCACATTAATTTCCATTTCTTTCGACTGTTTTGATTCGTGAACCACATAGAGAAAAAAATTAATCAGTATTTTTTTTACTTGAAAACCTAATTTTTCAAGTCTTTTAAAAAGAATTGCAAAATCAGTTGTTTCAAAAGCCTTGGAATTCAATGAAGAAGGCAAAACCCAAATTTTACAAATCTAATGCCTTTGCATTATTTTGGTAATTGACTCTAGAGCGTGTGTTTATCATAATTTTGGCTGAAAATTGAACTGCTCCAAAGAAAGGGGTTTTGATATTTCGAAGAAATCGACCTTTCTTGTATTCAAATTATTTTTCACACCCTGCTTAGGGATGAAACGAAGCTAATCGGTCTATCAATTAGGATGTCGCCAAAATTTTTGTCTTTATTCATAGGAATTATTTCAGCAATTTTAAGATAAACCGGATAAAATTTTTCCTTCATGCTCTTATTTATCAGTTTGACCAAAAGATTACTGACGCCGCAATTCCTAAAAATTTGCTACTAATCTTATCATGACCAGCTGAGTTCTTTTTTTTCAAAGAATTTAATGTTTTCAGGAACTCAGTAGTGTCAAAAGCAAGTAAGAAAACAGTTTTTGTTGAATGGTAAAACTGGCTCACCGTATTGCTTAGCATAGTATGAATTACTGAATTTACAGCATACATTGACATAATATTTTATAAATGTTTCAAGAGCAGTCGTTTCTTGCTTTACCAAAAATTTTTCAGAAGTTTAAGCTTTTTACTGGACCTCCAGATACAGCCACATTTTAATCTTAGTGTTGTTTGCAGGCATTTTGCACTAGTTGTGTCACCAAATGCCGTAGTTGTTCGAAGCGGATTCCATTTTGAGCACTAGAAAAAAAACGTTCTATGAGCAAACTTCACCTACAAAAAAACCAATTGGTTTGTAAACCAATTGTTTCTTAGCAATCTTTCCCTTTCAGCAAGACATTTATCATCGATAACTTGTACAATGACGTCCAGAAATTTCTTTCAAGATCGTTTTTATTTATGATTTACTATTTATTTCTTATGTTGCCTAAATTCTGGTTGAGAAAAAACACAAAACATAAGTAACTTTGTTCTCTTTAAAAGAGTTTCTCAATGGAGAAATAATAAAATGCATCACATTGGAAGGAACGAACGGCGATATCTAATTCAAATAGGAGAGTGTTCTGCTCGGTAAAATTAAATTTCATTTTAATAGTTCTTGGTAATTTAATCGCTTTGTTAAGATATTATCAACACATTTGCTAATCAACGTGTTACATTTTAGGGTTCAGTGTTCGAACTCTGTTCGAACTCTAATTTGTAACTGGAGGCGTAAAAATACTGAGGGTCGCTAAAACAAAATTGATTGGAAAAAATTAATAGACACCCATAAACCTGTAAATAGACGCAAAAAAATATTGAATCAAAAATTAACAGACATATGTAAACCTGTAAAAACACGCAAAAAGTAGTCTCAGAATGAAGGAATTTTTCAGAACAAAAATAATGGACATCTAAAACCAGACGCAGAACTGAATTTCTCCAAGAAAAATTGTTCGACACCTGTAGACCGGTAGATAGACGAAAGAAACACTGAATAAACTCGGTTCAACAAAAATAAATTGATAATCGCAATTGGGATTCACTCATTCAATCAAATTTAGCAAAAAAACAGTAATTATTTCACATGTGGTTATTTACCGAAACTTCCTGCCCTTTTTAATCTTGTTATGGACAAATAAGAGGAGTTAAAAATTGCTAGAGGCTAAACATTCCTTTTATAGATAGAACAATTACGGATGTTGCAATGCAACGACCAAAAATCTCAGTTGATGATAGTTTCATTTTCTTTTATCCTAAATTCAAACTGAGGGATATTTCAGAATTTAATTTTTGTTGTCAAATTTCTTTTCTAAAGCACGAAAAACCATGGAGTTGCTACGATACGGTATGTTATTAAACTGTAATCCATTTTAACCACTTAATTGCTATCAATTATTAAAGCTTTAAACATTTTCTACAGTCTCAAAAACGCGATTTCATTAGGCATAATTGCGGATTGTAGATACATTTAGTGCGATATCGAGTTGCGTTGCGTGCGAAAAGGAGATACATAAATCGAACAGATTCGTGATACATAGCGCGAAAAACAGGATACACGGCTTGTATCTCAATTTTGCTAATGAAACTTGGACACTTTTGCTAACACGGGTTGCGCAATTCCCTTCAATTTGCCTATTTTTGCTAAAGTATCTATTTTTCGCAAAATTGCTGAATTTTCAATTTATTAACGTAGGAAAAACGAACAAGAGATTCACTGATCGGGCATTTTTGCCCATGAATGTTTTGGTATACCTCTGCGGCGATATGTGGGTTTTGAGTGGGGATTCCTAAGGATCAGCTACAAGCAAACAGTGAATATGGAATTTCATTGATTTGATTGATTGAACATTCTAATTAAAATTTTTCAACTTACCAGTCCTGTATGCTACACTGAAATGCGCAGACAAGCAGAAAAGCAGACTTATGACAAGCCTTTTTTTCGACCGACAAATTTTCCTCGGCTAGACTATTAAAATGCTATTTCTCGACACTTGAAAAGACCATGCTCGACCCAAAATGCCCATGAAACGACTTTTACTCGACCCAAAAAAAAACTTGTGCTCAATTTTAACAGAGTGCTCGACTGTATAATTTTAGTCAATTCTCTGACCACCTCCACCTCCCCCCCCCCCCCCCCCCCCCTCCCCACTAGACTTTTCAAAAGTTTTTTGTTATATGTTGTATGTTGTACGTCGAACCCTCCATCTTTCATATTATAATGCCAAAGCCAAAGAGCAGATAAACAAATGCACGTTCACCCAACCCCCCCCCCCCGTCCCCCGTTAGCATATTAGCATATATCTACAACAATGTGATTTTATGATAGGAACCCCCCTTTCTATTGCTGAATTTGATTAATTTCTGACCCGCGACAGCTGAATTTCTGACCCGGACAAAAAAATGCAATAAGTAAATTACCAAATTCTTCACAAAACGAAATAAATTTTAAATTAAGAGTTCCAAAAAAGAGTTTGACAGGACTTTGTGGCTGTACAGCTAGTCATTAGTGCTCTCAAGCTCAGCTTTGGTTAAAATTTTAATATCTTTTGTGGATTTGAGCTTGAACTTTTCCTTCATGGGTTGCCAAACTGACAGCCGGCGGAACCCCTCGTCCACCTCTTGAATCGTGTCGCTACTGGATGCCTCTACAATCTGTCCAGTTGAGTTCTTCCGGATAAGTTGAGATGATGCGACTGCTATGGATGCTCTACTGCTGGTGACATTGGATGTGGATCTCTCCTTGATTTTCTGCTTTTTCTTCTCTGAAACAGTGATAGGTGAACCACGCAGATCAAGCAAAGTCAAGGAAAAATGATCTTAATTAACAATGTTTTGCGCTTTCTTTAGTAAGTTCCCAAAAACCAAAAATGTGAGGTTTCATTATTAAATTTCTTGGTTCGTTTCTTGTATCTTGTCTAGGAATGCCGTGTCATATACCCCCCCCCACACACACACTCATTTATCGTGTGAGTTCAACAAAAAATCGTGTATTTTTACCCGATTTCTCGCGTAAAAAGAATGACACGATAAAAGGTCGATTTACACGAGAGATCATGTAAATTTAAACGATTATATCGGGGTTAATCTCAGGATTTCTCGTGTGATTCACACGATAAATCATGTAAAATTCACACAATTTCTCGTGTGTTCTCAACCAAATTTTTGTGTGAAAACCACACGATTTTTCGTATGAAAACCCATGAAACATTTGCTTGAAACACACGAAAAATTGCATGAAAATTATGATTAATCGTGTGAATCACACGAAAAATCCTGAGGTTAAGCTCGAGAGAATCGTGTAAACTTACACGATTTCTCGTGTAAATCGACCTTTTTTCGTATGAATGATCGACCTTTTATCGGAAATCTCGTAGCTAATCTAAATGAGGAGTTTTTTGGCATTCATTTTTACGCCAGAATCGGATAGAAAATACACAATTTTATGGCCAACTTTACTTGATTTCTCATGTAATATTTTCTTTCGGTTCAGCAACAGAAAATATTGGGTTTAGAAATTACTAGAAATGAGAGACAGTGGTTCAGGTTAAATACAAATTAGGGCTTCAGTTGTAGAACTAGAAGTAGAAACAATTTTTGGCACGAAACTCTTCGGGTTGGTCAAAATTATGGCCCAACTGCGAAAACAACTTCTCTGAAAATTACAAACAGTATGCCTTAACTGGTCAACAGTATGCCTTAATTATGACCCAGTTTTCGAGCCAAAACCCAGAAAGAAGAGAAGTTAAAGCAATGAACATTGAAAGTTATTTGTAATTTTAGAAAAATCTGTATGAGGTTGAATTGTAGAAATGACGTCGTGCTAACCCTACGTTACTGTTGTCTCAAATTCAACCTCCTAGGAAAGTTGATCATTGAACTATCAGTCTGATGCTGATTTTAATACATTAGCAGAAGAAATTGATCCAAAAAAAACTTGGGATTGAATGCCTCGAGTTGCTCGGAAAATCTCGTAGCTAATCTAAATGAGGAGTTTTTTCGGCATTCATTAATCGCGAGTCCGAGGTTTAGTGAGCATTGGAAATGCATATTTTCATTACACGAGAAAAAAATCTTGTGATTTCACACGAGAAATTTTTAGAGTGCACATATATATATTATATATATATATATATATATATATATATATATATATATATAGAATTTATATATATATATATATATATATATATATATTATATAGCCAATTATGGAATTTTACATTGATTGATTTTGACAGCAATGGCGGGGGAGAAGTAGAACAATTAGAAAATACAATATTGAATTTGTAGCGAAAACATCAACAATATGCCAAGTAAGTTTTTCAGTTTTTCAGTTTCTGTCATGTCGACATTAACGAACTTTATTAGAAGGAATAAGCTAACTAAAATTGTCGGTGTAACTTTAACTGCATAGGTGACTGCTTGTACGAAGTAAAAGTTGCCAAAATTTTCCCGCAAACTGCTTGAAATATGGGGCGAAATGGCAAAGAGCAGCCGAAAAAATTTTATGGTCATGTTTTCGCCCAAGTTTTATTCCTTCGCGTTCATTTGAAATGAAATCAATAGTTCATTAATAATTCCAATATTTGATTAAAAAATTGTTAATTGGCTAATTTAAGATGAACGAGATCACAAAAGTTTAGTCTCTGATCGACCTTTTGTTTGCTCGGCATTGTTCCTTTTCTTAACAATGGCTACCACACCACTTCTTAAAATCTTAGAGCTTTTGATGTATATTAGATTACCACTTTTTCAGCGAAATTGATTAAAAGGAAACCGGTATGCCGCATAGTGAAAACAATAAAGTCAAATATTAAAAAGTTGTAGTAATAATGGATCAGTTGACAAGGACAAGGAGATTTGGGTTCGGCAATAGTAATTCAGTAGTATGCCCTGTTTGTTTGCCTTACGAAGTAAATAAACAAAAAATTGAAATTTAAATCTGATAGCCTGATGGAAAACGTTCTAATCGGAGATCCACACCTGCCCAATTGTAAGTAGATACAACTTTAGGTTTTTAATTTTCAGCGAAAGGTTTAAAACAAATTGAAATCCTTGAACATCTCAGATTAAAAATTCAAAATATTTTACTATGTCAATATATTTTATTTTTAATGTGAGAAAAGTCCCAATTAGCCATAATTGAACAGAACTGTTATCTAAATACAGATTTTGGATTATTAATAGCTCCATATCTGCAAAGATAAGAACCATATAGACACAGATCAAAAAAGAAGCATATCAGCTGAAAAAAGTTAGTTATTTTCATAGCAGTTCTAGAACGGTTCAAGCGTCTGAGTTTCATTTTCATTTAGCTCAAAAGCATAACAAGCAATAAATTGAACACCAAACTTATTGCCCAAACTGTGGGGCATATTATTTAAATTTAACTCTGTTTTCAAATACCAAGAAAAGAATATTTGAGAAACGGACTGATTTGCAATATAAAATATTATATAAGCGCGCTGAAAGCTGCCTCGTAATATATAATGAATGGCAAAAAATTGTGCAACCCCTAATTTTACGAATTAAAATTCTCCAACTTATAAATTCAAAAATTCTCCAACTTGTAATATATATTTTTTAAAATTACACCAATGAAACCCTACACTAGTTACACACTCTCCCTTAACTTTGAAATTGGGACAAAAAGCAGTGGTAACTTAACAAAATGCCCCCAATGTAACTTTATAGAACTCAATCCAAGTTTCCGAATAAAAAGAAAGTTGTCTCAAGGTTTTATATCTTTTTTCAACTATACCCGGGTTGCTCATCATACAAATTTCCTAGTAGTCATACTAGGTCATATATGATTCCTAGTAATCATACTAGGTCATATATGATTCCTAGTAATCATACTAGGTCATATAGGATTCCTAGTAATCATACTAGGTCATATATGATTTGTATGATTTCCTAGTAGTCATACAAGGATCATACAAAATATCAAACTTTACACTAATAGGCTTAATTTAATACGGCCTAAACAACTGACACCAGAAAAACAGAATCATTGCAGCCATTCTATAAGAACAAAAAAATTTTTTCCTTGTAATCATACTAGGTCATATATGATTTGTATGATTTCCTAGTAATCATACAAGAATCATACAAATTTTTTTTAATGGCGCAACGCAATCGTAATGTTAAAAGAGACTTTCATTCAGAAGATTAAACACCATAATTAGCGTTGGCAAAACTTAGCAAAGCAAAAAAATGGACATTTCTTTGTAATCATACTAGGTCATATATGATTTGTATGATTTTTGTTTTGTTTAGATCCCGGCTTATCTGGGACTAGCCCCTTTATAGTTAGTGCTCTGGCTTAACCGGAGCTCCCCTTTCTTTTTCCGAGATGCGCTAATTGAGTATTTTTGGTGGCCCGGTAGCCAGCAGTTGCTACCGTTGCATCGAAATCACTCATGGAGTGCCTCTCATGTTCTCTCCTGCTCGTGTTCTTTAGGTCCCCGCTTATCTGGGACCCAGCCCTTTCTTTATTGGTGCTACCATTGCTTTCTTTCTTGTGCTGTTTAGATCCCGGCTTATCTGGGACAGCCCCGCATTTTCGTTTGTTTGCTTTTTTTCGCTTTCCTGTTTTTGTTTTGTTTAGATCCCGGCTTATCTGGGACCAGCCCCTTTAGATTTAGTGCTCTGGCTTAACCGGAGCTCCCCTTTCCTTTTCTGAGATGCACTATTTGAGTGTTTTTGGTGCCTCGGTAGTCAGCAGTTGCTACCGTTTCATCGAAATCACTCATGGAGTGCCTCTCATGTTCTCTCCTGCTTGTGTTCTTTAGGTCCCGGCTTATCTGGGACCCAGCCCTTTCTTTATTGGTGCTACCGTTGCTTTCTTTCTTGTGCTGTTTAGGTCCCGGCTTATCTGGGACCTTCCCCTGTGCGTGATTTCTTAGTAGTATTTATGATCCTTGTATGACTACTAGGAAATCATATTTGATCCTTGTATGACTACTAAGAAATCATCTATGATCCTTGTATGTCTACTAAGAAATCATATGTGATCCTTGTAGGATCATATATGATTTCCTAGTAGTCATACAAGGCTCATATATGATTTCCTAGTAGTCATACAAGGATCATATATGATTTCCGATTAGTCATACAAGGATAATATATGGTTTCCTAGTAGTCATACAAGGATCATATATGATTTCCTAGTAGTCATACAATGATCATAAATGATTTCATAGGTCATATGTCAGCTCGCAGTGGTTTCAATGGGTCGGCTATCGGTTTTCGAATGCTTACGATCTACGAGCAGTATTAGTTAGCATTTATGATTTCCTTGATTTCATACAAGGATCATATATGATTTCCTAGTAGTCATACAAGGATCGTACTAGGAAATACTTTATGATTTGTATGACATCATATATGATCCTTGTATGACTACTAGGAAGCGGCGACCCGGGTAATTGAATTTACATTTGCGTTATACATTAGAAAGAAAAAAGATATGATCAAATTTTGCTTTCATGGTAGCGTTTTTTGTTGTGAAACTGGACATCGGCACCTCATCAACTAGATTGGGGTCTCTGGCAATTTAGAGCTAAGTATTTTCGCAATTTCAAAGTTAGGGCGGAAGGCTAATATGCCAATCAGAGATATGGAAAAAAATCAATTTTTTTTAGGTTGAAGAATAATAGCATCAAAAATTGAGTATCTACTCGGTAAAAAATTAGAACAGCTAACATTGCTTTTCACATTCAGTACATATACATATATATATCACGGGTAAAAATTTGCAGCTCAGTCAGAATTTCAGTAAAATTGCAATAGCTCAGTATTGTTCAAGTGGGTGGAAAAAAAAGAAACTTTTAAAAAATCTACTCGAATTTGTTGACATTTAAGCATTTATAACTTAATTATAGAGTAATAGGTTACGCTGGTTTATGGGAAAAATTTTTTGTTGAAAAAAACTGTTTAACGCACAGTGTTTTTCAAAACATTGAATTTTAAACAAATTAGTGAAGAAGCAGTGAGTTTGAAATCAAGAACTCTGTTTCAAATTAATTTTTTCGGCAATTTAAATCACAAATTTTGAAATCACAAATAGTGACACAAACGTTGCCAAAACGATAATGAAAAACAAATAGCAAACAATTTGAAGTAAAAAGCGATATTTGAGTTTTTTCTCTTCAGAAACTTAACACGATTTATAATGTTTTTCAATTTCATTTAGTCATCACAGTTGTTGGCTGTCAAAAATGCCTGTCAAAAATGACCATCAGTTTGCAATGTTTCAATGTTTACAAATGGATCAAACCAACCGGTGGTATAAAAATTCGGGTTAACATAATCTTTAAAAATGACCAGTTCACCTAAACTGTGCCAGAGCCAATAGTTAATAGCAATTGTTGATTACCATCATTTCTTTGACCAGTGCAGGTCATCTCATCAGCCAACGTCGCATTAAATGTAATAAAAACGGTAATTATTTAGGTGCCCAAATAACAAATCTCAGCCTTTATACTTAAAATGCTTCAACTGTTTATTCATTATAGCTGAGATATTTTGTTGAAAAAACGAATGGAGTCAATTTTTTCTGAATAATTATAAAAAATCTCAATAGATTGGCAAACTGTGCAATTCGTTCCAAAAAATTGGGCTTCGCCTACTCAAAAACTCACAAGTAATATTTTTTTTGAATGGTTTGTCTGTATAATGTTCTACTAAATATGAGAAAATATTAGAGAAGGTCGCGAATCTTTGAAAGAATATTTTCAATAACGATTGAAAGTAACGGCAAAAATGCCAGAAGCTTTTTTAGATCAAAACATATAACATTTTCAACAGATTTTCTGTGCCTGGTTGATGTAAAAAATATAGTGTTTTAATGGTAATACGAGAAAATAATATGCCTTGTTTGAATGAAAGAAATCATTGCTTCTTTGTTTTTTGTTCTAATGGCTAAATTTGTAGTTAACCTTTTCCACAACATGAAACAAATAATTTCGCCAAGAAAAACATTTTAATTCTGAAATGCACATCACTCAATTAGTTGATCCATATATTAGCTAAATAGCGTGAAAGCCAAAATTAAATAATGAAGAAAACAAAAACATTATGAGTGGTTGCATGACAATATACCCAATTCCATTTTACCCAATTCCAAAGTGCCCAGCGCCATTATACCCCATATTTCAAAATACCGGATGAAAACATAGCCATTGCCAAAAAAAACCAATGCGAACATACGAAATTGTAACAAAAACAGAATATCTTTGATGCTAGCTTTGATACAGATTGCTCAATTCAATTTCATGTGCAAACTGGTAAAAACGTATTCATGTGAAAAAAGAACAAAGCAAGACAAAATGATGTCAATTGTTATACCATTTGCAAACTATAACTTTAAAGGGAACAAAAAGTGTTCAACAATTCAAATGGCGCTTTTAGTTCAAACCGTTTTTAGGTCAAACTGCTTTTTAGGTCCAAGAGCCTTCGTTTATGCCAAATTTGTTTAAACCGTTACACATGAAAGCTCAAAAACTCCAAATGAATATCAAATTACATTTGAAGCGCAATCCATTTAGCGGATGAATGCATCGCATTACACGGCAGCTCTTAAAACTCCGATGATTAAAAAATCTCAAAAAAACAAAATTTGGGATTATGAAATAAATGGAAACAAAAGAATGGGGAGAGGAATCTCGAAAACCAGAGCACACAGAGAACTCACATAAATATTATCAGCTCTGTAACTCTTCAACTTTCTATAAGTTTTTTTCCGAAAACAATTTTTTTTGCCAGAATCACAAAACGCTACTGTGAAAGTTATTGAAGCTGAGGAAAGAGTGTAAAAAGCAAGTGAACTTAAATATGAGATATCATCATTTTTAAAATTATTGGCAGCCTTTTACCGTTTTCATTCAAAACTCTGTACTTTTTGGTTTCTGTTCTGCTTCTCACTTAACAATTTGTAAATGTTGAACATTTGATTGGCAGCATTGAGCAAAATCATCTCTTGAAAAGCCCGACGGAAAAGATTGTTCCCAAGAAAGACGTAACGCCTAAATGCCAACAATCCACTGCAATCGTAATTCTTGCTAACTCTCAACTGCATCTTTGTTGTGATTCCAGAGTTCAAGCCGATATCGCAATTCTCTACGGATCCGTCCAATTTTCAATTTGGACGCAAATTTTCTGAAAGTAGCTTGTCTATCAGTTGCAAGGATTCCTTATTAAAAAATTCAAACACGTCTTGTAGTTTCTCAATTACAAGATCGAAGGAGTCAGATACCATTTATTCAGGCACAGAACTCAGGGCTGGAATCATTCGCAACGTCAACGGTAATTCAGGGCTGTTTTCAACAATTTTTCGAAGCCGAGTTCACTTAGCTTCCTTTTAAAAATTTGACACAATTAAATTAGCTGCTTTTTATACACTTGCCGCATATTGATCTGCGAACATAATGGTTGCAACTTTTTTGAAATTCAGAAGTATTATGTCCGGCGAAAATCCACAATCATTTTCATGCAAGCCAACAAGAGGCTTCGGATACAAGTTATCTCTCTTGCTGCTTAGTTAAGCATATATGCAAAGTTGATGAAAACTTCCAATTTGAATATCAACAGCCTATAAAGGGTTATACAGGTTGCGAAGTTCGGTCATAGAGCCAAAGCGCACAGATCGTTTTCAGCGAATGTAGATTCATTTGTGTACAAAAGATGAGCATTATCTCGTTGTAAAATGTTCCTGTGTCTTAAAGAAGAATGCTGTAATTGCTGGCTGCTGCACGTTTTCAGAGCTTTTTTTGGTTAAATGTCCGATTTATGACCAATCTGATTGGCAATGACAGCTAAGTTGCAATATCGAACCATCTATTGAATGGCAAAAGAATGTTGGTAATTATCATACTATTGCCTACATTCTGCTTGCATTTATAATTCCAATACGTAGTAGTCTTTGTTCCTAACTTTTTTGAAACTTATGTCCATCAAAGATAAAAGTTAATCGGTTCTGCTGGGAGTTGCCCCAATTATTTTCGCTCATGTGCAACGTCTTTATTTAGTCAATTGTAATGAGTAGAATGACGGCTAAACATAATGTTTACCAATGCATTTCTGTGATATATTTGAGTCCGGTTTAATTAAATTCTGTCAAATTAATTAATTTTTACTTAATTGTTTACTGTAGCCTCATCATGGGATTGTACATTTGTTGCAATTTTAGAACTATTAATTAATTTTCAATTAGGGTTTTTTGGTAATGGTTATTTTGCAATGGGTTATTTTGGCATATGGTATTGTCGCACATTGGATATTTTGGAATTGAGTATTATGGCATTGTGTAATTTGGTATTAGGTATATTTTCCTGACATTATTATGAGTCTAATTTAAAACTGAATCAGAACTCTTTTGTTTCGTACATAGTTTTCTACTAAGTTTCTGCTGACTTATTATATATACATATCGTCCCTCCGCGACGCACCATAATATATCATGATTTCAAGTGCTCATTTTCATTGCTGCAAAGGTTTTTTGAGTCCAAAAATGCAGAAGAATTGAACTATAAAGCCAAATAACAGGATTAAACAGAGAAGCAAATTTATCCAACAAATCGATACAAATCGTTAAATTACGTAAATACGCACAAGAAATTGACATTTTTGAAAATTGCAGGCCCTTGACCAGTTTTATTTAAACCAAACACTCGTCGGTACATTTTGACAAGACCTTGTTTCTTGAAACTGTAAAAAAGTCAAATATTGGAATTCACTTCAAATTTTTTGTCAATCTTATTCAATTGTTTTCTACTTTACCAAGCTATCAAAAATTTAGTTTACTGTGCAATAATATGAAATAATTCTCACCCAAATGTTTCAGAACTGCGTCTTTGAGTTCTTTCTCGTCCTCTTCTGCCGCATAGACTCTGTACCTTTTCAGGTCACTCTCGCAAAGATCTTGCCTATCTGCAGACATATTCTTTTCCTTTACTTGTTCACTTCTTTCCTCATATGGCGGGATCGACTCCAGTTCCATTTGTGCACCTTTTTCCTCATTTTCATTCGGTTCTGAGCTCGTTGATTTCGGGTCATTGGAACTTTCAAGGTCATTGTCCGAAATTGCGAGGTCTTTATTCGATTGCGAGTTCGAACTTTCGGCTAAGTTGTCCATAACTATTCTTCTCCACTTAAAATTGCAGACTTTCGGCTAGTTGAGACAAAACAGTTTAATTTAAATTTTGACTATATAAGTAATTGAGGATATAGATTTAGACGAGCGAAAACAGCTGGCTAATATGTCGTAATATGTTTCCTTCAGCTCGGAGAGTGCCAGTGAATTTTGGCGGTGGTGCCGTTTGAAGAATCTATCTAAAGCAATAAATCAAGCATTATCAAAATAGATTTATGCCTGCCAGCAGGAGGCATAAAATAGGGCTGATATTTTATTGCATACACCACTTATGATCACCAGAGCTGAAAAAGTGAAAACATTTTGTAGGTTAAGTGCGGTGTTGAAATGAAAACATTTTTGTCGCCTGTTACAGTTTCAGTTGAGCGCGAAATAAAGTATGCGTCTGTTGTTTTGGAATCAAATTGAAGTTTTCACTCTTTGACTTGAGAGTTTTTAGAATAAATAAGAATAGAAGGGCATTTTGGTGTCTGAGAACACAATTTAATTCCAAGAATTACAAGAATTGGGAATGTTAAGAACTTGTACACCCCTCCTCCCGCATTTAAAAATTATGAATTTATGAACTAGCAAGATATAACAATCAATTTTATTAACATTTTCGAAAATTATTTCTTGGATAAACTTTTTTTACTCGCTGCTTTGATTTCCTTTAAAATACAACAGTCAATCTCTTCAACGCATCAGTACATAATAATCAGCCTTAACTGATGAAAATATATCACATTATATATCGCACATTTATTAATAGAAATCTTAGAAACATTAAACTGACATTTACTGAGAAGTTTAACAGGAGCTGCTTTTAAAAAAAAACTTATTCTAAATTTCTGACAAAAAATGCAAAGAAAATTATTACCTGCAGCGGGTTTTTATTTTACAGGTGGAGAGGCAGACAATATGAAAAGACAAATAAAGTCGGCGTGGGAATAACTTCCCTACTTTAATTACATGCTCCAGACCACTAATAAAGTGGTCAGAAAATCTTTTCATAAGTCGACCCATGTTTTTACAACTGTCAAGTTTTATGATATTTCGGTTTCTAAAAAAATGCACCTCTATTATTTGTGAGCATATTCAGAATTTTAAATATAAAATTAATAAAAGCACAAGCGTAGTGCCCAGTATAGCTGCAGAATTAAACAACTTCGTAAAAATTTAATGATTGGGGCATGTTTTTAAGTTTTTATTTTTGCATGCTAAAAGAGTAACTGTCAAGCTTTACGAAGTTCTTTTTTACAAAAGATAAAAGTTCGGAAACGTGGAAATTGAAAAAATTGAAACAAGACGCTAAACCTGTGCAAGAGGAAAAAGAAAAAAAAATGTTTTTAAATTCGTTCTTTATCCTTTGAGCTTTAAAATAATAATCTAAAAAACTTATTTTGTGGTTTTATTTTTCCGAAACTTAATCCAATTGAGCAATTGTATACACTTAAAGTACACAAAAAACTATAAAAAACGATTTCCTAACGAACGAAGAAAATACTCTGATAATCTTTCTCAGGTTTTTGTAGTTTTAAATTATTTTATGCAACTTTGTTGTATTTGAACATTGTTATAATTCCGAAAGATCAAACGAAATTTTATAAAATAGTCATTGCGTTTTCTCAATTGATGTGATCAATTACACTGAACACATCCCGTTGTTCTTTTGAAAATCAACTTATTCGAGGATTAACAAATTTGGCCAAATATTAGATAGCTGAGACCACTGAGTATCTAGATGAAACAATTGAGAGTCTAGAATCATTAGAAGAAAGGACCAAATCATTTTTTATTTGTTTTTTTTCTGTTAAAAATTCTCGATGCTCCAACTGAATTTCTGATTTAGGCTCTCAACTGTTTCAAAGTTGACTGTTTGTTTCATCCAACTTAAATTATGAAGTGCTCTGTATTTATTTTTGTTTTCATAAAAATATTTAAAAAATCAAACAAGGCAATTTTTGAAATCGATATTTAATTATAATTGCCTTGTAAATGAATATGCTTATTGATTGTATACTTTGAAACCCTGCGTCTCAGATTTCAGAGTTTTGATTTCATAAAAATTGTTCTGTATGGATTCTTTAAGGGTCATTCGAAAACATAACAGGAGGAAAATAGTCAATTGAGTGAAGAACAAAAAGACATTTTTCGTTTCTCGTGTTTTGGTACTAAAGAGTGCTTGCACTGCCCAATTAGTCTCATATTGATTAGCATCCCAATTGGTGTCATGTCTGGTTTACATTTGGTTTAGAAATATTTACCTTATTCAAGTTTTTAGTGAAATAGAAAAACATTTTTTTAATATTGTAAAATACTTTCCTAAACCATCTCTCTCAGGTAATAAAGAGTGTCATTACTGTTAATTAAATTGGTAACCAAAGAAAATTTTTAAGCGCATCAGAAAAAAGGGGGAAAACGGACAAAAAATTATGTTTTTTAACACTGCTGCGTTCTCTCAACTAATTTTTTATGGATTTTCAAGCAATTACTCCAATTGATCCAAAATTGATTGACACTTGAAATGACAATTTACCTGACTTTACGAGCGTGTGTCTATCGTTTTGAGGAAACGTCAGTTTTTTGTTCAAAAAGTATATTAGGAAGTATATTACGATTGGTATCGTAGATATTGAAAAGAAAGAAAGAATATTTTTGATTGAATATGCGCATCACTTAATAAGTTGTTATTAACTTGAAACAATTGTCCGGCAAAAATAATTTGGCAGATTATTTGACTCTAAATTTTACTTTATTTTTTTCGTTAACTAAAACTTTTCAACTGGTGCTCTTTTTGAACTTTGAACAAGTTTTTATGAAAATTTGCTTCATATTGCAAAATAATTGACAACGTATTTTGTTTTTCATCAGCTAATATCATATAAACAGCTTTTTGATTTTTTGTTTTTCAAAAGAAATAGGTCCTACTCAAGGTTGCAACGGAAAAGACGCGTCAATGTGATCTTCAAAAAATTGATAGTTTGAAGGACTTTTTGTCCCAGTCCAAAGACAATTTTTTGATGAACTCAAGACTTCTATTGAAACATTCTGTGCTGAGGACAGTCTCCAGCGAGCTGTCATGTTGAATTTAATTTTAAATAAAATTTTCGGATCAAATTTTTCTTTTCCAAAAAGAAAAGATGTCGGAATGAATTGAAAAGGCTCAAGTTTCTAGTTTGAGAACAGTTTTCAAAGACATATAATTAGTAACTGGTAGGCAAGCATCAATATTATTTGTTTTATTACCGTCGTGCAAACTATATGACTAAAATAAAAGAAAGCATGGTAAAGTTTTGTAATTTGTTGGGAAAATTCATCAGTTCCTCAAATAATAACTCAGTTATTTGGTTGAAATTCTAACCTCACTAACTTGTCCACTATATTGAGGCTCAAATAGCCAAAAACAAAAGTAATGTGAATAAAAAAAAGTGTGAAATTGTTTTGCGTTTGGAGGAAATTGCAATGATATTACTCCAAACAGACGGTGAAGCCTGCAGGAACATAAAAATCTGACGATGATAAACTGCCTCTATGCAATATTATGGAATGAAACAAAAAAATGGTCGGCATAATACAAATGGATTCAAATTAGCATATTTTAGTAGGGCTGTAGTTGATCGGCTGTGTTTGATCTGTGAAGAATTGATACGAAAATCAAAGCAGAAATCTGACAAAATTTATCGGACTAGAAAAACTGGCTAAACGCATGAGCTATTTAGGCGAAACGGCAAAAAGTTATACTTCAACCACATTTTTTGTCTCTCTAACGACTACATGCATTAGGTTAATTATGTATAACGCTAATGTGTAACGCTTCTTTTAAACTAATTCTTTAAAATTTGAACAAGATATGTGCTAAAACAGTTCTGACAAAAAAATAGAGCGTATAACGAGGCAATGGTTGATTGAAAACCCTAAATGATATGAACCTAGCGAAAAAATCGACCAACAAAGTTATATCAACCGGTAAAGGTAATAAAACCGTTCGTAATTAAAAACTTGCTTACCCAAACAATTGGCTAATTTGACGCGTAACCGACCAATTTTTACCGTAGTGTACTCTTTCAATTTCAAACTTTAATTTTTGATGAAAAGTAAAGAACAAGAAAAAATTTAAATCTGCGAAAAGATAATTAAATTGACTCATAATATGACAAGTTATCGCTTCTCAAATTTCGTATGAGAGGAAAAATAAACAAAGTGTCCGCAAGTAATGCCTAGAATGAGTTTAGCATTTTTTGCTGCAATTAATTGATTTAAGTAAAAAGTAATTCTGAAAAATTTGCTTTGTTTAATGTCTAGAACAACGTTGTTGATTTGAAGTATTTCGGAAAAGAAATGATAAAACGTGGCATATGTTACTACAAAGTCGTGAACGTGCCATAAAGTGGCTCTTTAATCTTCGCAAGCTTCTGTTTCCGAAAAACTAAATGTTGAGATAAAAAATAAAATGCATTTAATAGTTTTTTGCGACTATTTCTTAAGTAAATATAAACAAGCTGAATTGAAACACACATTGAAATATCACAGATAATGTGGAAAGAATAGAATGAAAGAATACTTCAAAAAAAGAGGATTAATTTGGCTTTTGTTCTTATGTTGATATTGTAAATAACAAAAACTAATCGCTGTCCTTGGACTTATGATCAGGTTCAAATGCTGTGTAATCACACACATCTTCAGGTATTTTGGATATTTTCAAATTTGCATCGCTCTGGGAAAGTATCATTTCTGATTTAAATTTGCTTGTCATTGTCATATTGTTCATTTCAATAAAAAACTGCCTCTTGGCGTTACTGGTAAAAACTACACAAAACAAGGGTGTCATAGAAGAGTAGTTTTTTTACATGGGACTTTC